>NC_044553.1:28733314-28740715 GCF_007565055.1 Rhinopithecus roxellana | reverse complement strand
AGGAAGCCCTTCTCAGCTTCCTCAAAGACAGTGTTAATGGACTGCACCACGAAACATACGTGTAACTCTGAGAGATGAATTCACACATCACCAAGAAGTTTCTACGAAAGCTTCTTTCCAGTTTTCCTCTGTGGATATATCCTTTGTCACCGTAACTTTCACCTCGCTATGAAATACCAAATTGCAGATTTCCAGAAAACTGTGTTAACAAACTGATCACTGAAGAGAAACGGGTACCTCTGTGAGTTACATTCACACATGGCAATGCAGTTACTCAGAAAGCTTCTCTTTAGTTATTATGTGAGGATAATTCCTTTTTCACCCTAGCCCTCAATGAGCTCCCAAATATACATTTGCAGAATCCACGAGAACAGTGTCAGCAAACTGTAACAAGAAGGGAAGGGTGGATCTCTGTGATGAAGTCCCACATCAGATAGCTATCTCTCAGAAAGTTTCTCTCTAGTTATTATTGAGGACATTTCCTTTTTCACCATGGGCCCCTATGGGCTACCAAATATCACTTTCCAGATTCCACGAAAAAGTGTGTTAGCAAACTGCTTCTTGAGGCATAGGTTTAACTCTGTGAGATGATTCCACAGATCAGAAAGGATTTTCTCAGAAAGCTTCTTTCACGTTTTGAACGGATGAAATTTCCTTTATCAGCGTAGGCCTCAATGCGATCCAAGGAGCCCTTCTCAACTTCCTCAAGACAGTGTTAATGGACTGCTCCACGAAACATAAGTGTAACTCTGTGAGATGAATTCACACATCACCAAGAAGTTTCCAAGAAAGCTTCTTTCCATTTTTCATCTGTGGATATTTCCTTTGTCAGCGTAAGGTTCATGCGCTATGAAATACCAAATTGCAGATTTCCAGAAAACTTGTAAACAAACTGATCACTGAAGAGAAACCTGTAACTCTCTGAGTTGCATTCACACATGGCAATGCGGTTTCTCGGAAAGCTTCTCTTTAGTATTATGTAAGGATAATTCCTTTTTCACATTAGCCCTCAATGAGCTGCAAATATACCTTTGCAGAATCCACGAGAACAGTGTTAGCAAACTGTTCCAAGAAGGGAATGGGGAACTCTGTGTGATGAAGTCACATCTCAGAATGCAGTCTCTCAGAAAGTTTCTCTGTAGTTATTGTGAGGACATTTCCTTTTCACCATGGGCCCCTATGGGCACGAAATATCACTTTCCAGATTCACGAAAGAGTGTCACCAAACTGCTTCTTGAGGCATAGGTTGTAACTCTGTTAGAAGAATTCACAGATAAGAAAGAAGTTTCTCAGAAAGCTTCTTTCACGTTTTGAACGGATGAAATTTCCTTTATCAGCGTAGTCCTCAATGAGATCCAAGGAAGCAATTCTCAGCTTCCTCAAAGACAGTGTTAATGGACTACTCCACGAAACATCAGTGTAACTCTGTGAGATGAATTCACACATCACCAAGAAGTTTCCATGAAAGATTCTTTCCACTTTTCATCTGTGGATATATCCTTTGTCACCGTAACTTTCACCTCGCTATGAAATACCAAATTGCAGATTTCCAGAAAACTGTGTTAACAAACTGATCACTGAAGAGAAACGTATACCTCTGTGAGTTACATTCACGCATGGCAATGCGGTTTCTCAGAAAGCTTCTCTTTAGTTATTCTGTGAGGATAATTCCTTTTTCTCCCTAGCCCTCAAAGAGCTCCGAAATATACCTTTGCAGAATCCACGAGAACAGTGTTACCAAACTGTTCCAGGGAAGGGAAGGGTGGAACTCTGTGTGATGAATTCACACATCAGAAAGCAATCTCTCAGAAAGTTTCTCTGTAGTGGTTATGTGAGGACATTTCCTTTTTCACCATGGGCCCCTGTGGGCTACCAAATATCACTTTCCAGATTCCACGAAAAGAGTGTTAGCAAACTGCTTCTTGAGACATAGTTTGTAACTCTCTGAGATGAATTCACAGATCGGAAAGAAGTTTCTCAGAAAGCTTCTTTCACGTTTTGAACGGATGAAATTTCCTTTATCAGCGTAGGCCTCAATGCCATCCAAGGAAGCCCTTCTCAGCTTCCTCAAAGACAGTGTTAACGGACTGCTCCACGAAACATAACTGTAACTCTGTGAGATGAATTCACACATCTCCAAGAAGTTTCCAAGAAAGCTTCTTTCCAGTTTTCATCTGTGGATATTTCCTTTTGTCACCGTAAGGTTCATTGCGCAATGAAATACCAAACTGCAGATTTCCAGAAAATTGTGTTAACAAACTGATCACTGAAGAGAAACGTGTAACTCTGTGAGTTGCATTCACACATGGCAATGTAGTTTCTCAGAAAACTTCACTTTAATTTTTATGTGAGGATAATTCCTTTTTCACACCTTGCCCTCAATGAGCTCCCAAATATACCTTTGTAGAATCCACGAAAGCAGTGTTAGCAAACTATTCCAAGAAGGGAAGGTTGGAACTCTGTGTTGAAGTCACACGTCAGAAAGCAATCTCTCAGAAAGTTTCTCTGTATTTATTATGTGAGGAGATTTTCATTTTCATCATGGGCCCCTATGGGCTACAAAATATCACTTTCCAGATTCCACGAAAAGAGTGTTAGCAAACTGCTTCTTGAGACATAGTTTGTAACTCTCTGAGATGAATTCACAGATCGGAAAGAAGTTTCTCAGAAAGCTTCTTTCACGTTTTGAACGGATGAAATTTCCTTTATCAGGGTAGGCCTCAATGCGATTCAAGGAAGCCCCTCTCCGCTTCCCCAAACACAGTGCTAATGGACTGCACCACGATACATAAGTGTAAATCTGTGAGATGAATTCACACATCACAAAGAAGTTTCTAAGAAAGCTTGCTTCCAGTTTCCAGTGGTGGATATTTCCTTTGTCACCGTAAGTTTCATTGCGCTATGAAATAACAAAATGCAGATTTCCAGAAAAATGTGTTAACAAACTGATCACTGAAGAGAAACGTGTAAGTCTGTGAGTTGCATTCACACATGGCAATGCGGTTTCTCAGAAAGCTTCTCTTTAGTTATTCGGTGAGGATAATTCCTTTTTCACCCTAGCCCTCAAAGAGCTCCCAAATATACCTTTGCAGAATCCACGAGAACAGTGTTAGCAAACTGTTCCAAGAAGGGGAAGGGTGGAACTCTGTGTGATGAAGTCACACATCAGAAAGCAATCTCTTAGAAAGTTTCTCTGTAGTTATTATGTGAGGACATTTCCTTTTTCACCATGGGCCCCTACGGGCTACCAAATATCACTTTCCAGATTCCATGAAAAGAGTGTTAGCAAACTGCTTCTTCAGGCGTAGGTTGTAACTCTGTGAGATGAATTCACAGATCAGAAAGAAGTTTCTCAGAAAGCTTCTTTCACGTTTAGAACAGATGAAATTTCCTTTATCAGCGTAGGCCTCAATGCGATCCAAGGAAGCCCTTCTCAGCTTCCTCAAAGACAGTGTTAATGGACTGCTCCACGAAACATAAGTGTAACTGTGTGAGATGAATTCACACATCACCAAGAAGTTTCTAAGAAAGCTTCTTTCCAATTTTCATCTGTGGATATTTCCTTTGTCACCGTCAGGTTCATTGCTCTATGAAATACCAAATTGCAGATTTCCAGAAAACTGTGTTAACAAACTGATCACTGAAGAGAAACGTGTAACTCTGTGAGTTGCTTTCACACATGGCAATGTAGTTTCTCAGAAAGCTTCTCGTTAGTTATTATGTGAGGATAATTCCTTTTTCTCCCGAGCACACAATGAGCTCCCAAATATACCTTTGCAGAATCCACGACAACAGTGTTAGCAAACTGTTCCAAGAAGGGAAGGGTGGAACTCTGTGTGATGAAGTCACACATCAGAAAGCAATCTCTAAGAAAGTTTCTCTGTAGTTATTATTTGAGGACATTTCCTTTTTCAACATGGGCCCCTAGGAGTTCCACATATCACTTTCCAGATTCCACGAAAAGAGTGTTAGCAAACTGCTTTCTTGTGGCATAGGTTGTAAGTCTCTGAGATGAATTCACAGATCAGAAGAAGTTTCTCAAAAAGCTTCTTTCACGTTTTTGAAGGGATGAAATTTCCTTTATCAGCGTAGGACTCAATGCGATCCGAGGAGGAAACGCTTTTCACCTTCCTCAAGACAGTGTTAATGACTGCCCCACGAAACATAAGTGTAACTCTGTGAGATGAATTCACACACACACCAAGAAGTTTCTAAGAAAGCTTCTTTCCAGTTTTCATCTGTGGATATTTCCTTTGTCACCGTAAGGTTCATTGCACTATGAAATACCAAAATGCAGATTTCCAGAAAACTGTGTTAACAAACTGATCACTGAAGAGAAACGTGTAACTCTGTGAGTTGCATTCACACATGGCAATGCAGTTTCTCAGAAAGCTTCTCTTTAGTTGTTATATGAGGATAATACCTTTTTCACCCTAGCCCTCTATGAGCTCCCAAATATACCTTTGCAGACTCCACGAGAACAGTGTTAGCAAACTCTTCCAAGAAGGGAAGTGTGGAACTCTGTGTGATGAAGTCGCACATCAGAAAGCAATCTCTCAGAAAGTTTCTCTGTAGTTATTGTGTGAGGACATTTCCTTTTTCACCATGGGCCCCTATGGGCTACCAAATATCACTTCCAGATTCCCGAAAAGAGTACAGCAAACTGCTTCTTGAGGCATAGGTTGTAATCCGTGAGAAGAATTCACAGATCAGAAAGAAGTTTCTCAGAAAGCTTCTTTCACGTTTTTGAACGGATGAAATTTCCTTTATCAGCGTAGGCCTCAAGCGATCCAAGAAACCCCTTCTCAAGCTTCCTCAAAAACAGTGTTAATGGACTGCTCCAAGAAACATAAGTGTAACTCTGTGAGATGAGTTCACACACCACCAAGAAGTTTCTAAGAAAGCTTCCTTCCAGTTTTCATCTCTGGATACTTCCTTTGTCACTGTAAGTTTCATTGCGCAATGAAATACCAAATTGCAGATTTCCAGAAAACTGTGTTAACAAACTGATCACTGAAGAGAAACGTGTAACTCTGTGAGTTGCATTCACACATGGCAATGTAGTTTCTCAGAAAGCTTCTCGTTAGTTATTATGTGAGGATAATTCCTTTTTCTCCCGAGCACACAATGAGCTCCCAAATATACCTTTGCAGAATCCACGACAACAGTGTTAGCAAACTGTTCCAAGAAGGGAAGGGTGGAACTCTGTGTGATGAAGTCACACATCAGAAAGCAATCTCTTAGAAAGTTTCTCTGTAGTTATTATGTGAGGACATTTCCTTTTTCACCATGGGCCCCTACGGGCTACCAAATATCACTTTCCAGATTCCATGAAAAGAGTGTTAGCAAACTGCTTCTTGAGGCGTAGGTTGTAACTCTGTGAGATGAATTCACAGATCAGAAAGAAGTTTCTCAGAAAGCTTCTTTCACGTTTAGAACAGATGAAATTTCCTTTATCAGCGTAGGCCTCAATGCGATCCAAGGAAGCCCTTCTCAGCTTCCTCAAAGACAGTGTTAATGGACTGCTCCACGAAACATAAGTGTAACTGTGTGAGATGAATTCACACATCACCAAGAAGTTTCTAAGAAAGCTTCTTTCCAATTTTCATCTGTGGATATTTCCTTTGTCACCGTCAGGTTCATTGCTCTATGAAATACCAAATTGCAGATTTCCAGAAAACTGTGTTAACAAACTGAACACTGAAGAGAAACTTGTAACTCTGTGTGTTGCATTCACACATGGCAATGCAGTTTCTCAGAAACTTCTCTTTAGTTATTATGTGAGGATAATTCCTTTTTCACCCTTGCCCTCAATGAGCTCCCAAATATACCTTTGTAGAATCCACGACAACAGTGTTAGCAAACTCTTCCAAGAAGGGAAGGTTGGAACTCTGTGTTGAAGTCACCCATCAGAAAGCAATCTCTCAGAAAGTTTCTCTGTATTTATTAGTGAGGAGATTTTCATTTTCACATGGGCCCCTATGGGCTACAAAATATCACTTTCCAGATTCCAAGAAAAGAGTGTTAGCAAACTGCTTCTTGAGACCTAGGTTGTAACTCTCTGAGATGAATTCACAGATCGGAAAGAAGTTTCTCAGAAAGCTTCTTTCACGTTTTGAACGGATGAAATTTCCTTTATCAGCGTAGGCCTCAATGCGATCCAAGGAAGCCCTTCTCCGCTTCCCCAAAGACAGTGCTAATGGACTGCACCACGATACATAAGTGTAACTCTGTGAGATGAATTCACACATCTCAAAGAAGTTTCAAAGAAAGCCTCTTTCCAGTTTTCATCTGTGGATATTTCCTTTGTCACCGTAAGGGTCTTTGCGCAATGAAATACCAAATTGCAGATTTCCAGAAAAATGTGTTAACAAACTGATCACTGAAGAGAAACGTGTAACTCTGTGAGTTGCATTCACACATGGCAATGTAGTTTCTCAGAAAGCTTCTCTTTAGTTATTATGTGAGGATAATTCCTTTCACCCTAGCCCTCAATGAGCTCCCAAATATACTTTAGCAGAATCCTCGAGAACAGTGTCAGCAAACTGTTCCAAGAAGGGAAGGGTGGAACTCTGTGTGATGAAGTCACACATCAGAAAGCAATCTCTCAGAAAGTTTCTCTGTAGTTATTACGTGAGGACATTTCCTTTTTCACCATGGGCCTCTATGGGCTACCAAATATCACTTTCCAGAGTCCACGAAAAGAGTGTTAGCAAACTGCTTCTTGAGGCATAGGCTGTATCTCTGTGAGATGAATTCACAGATCAGAAAGAAGTTTCTCAGAGAGCTTCTTTCACGTTATGAAAGGATGAAATTTCCTTTATCAGCGTAGGCCTCAAAGCGATCCAGGAAGCCCTTCTCAGCTTCCTCAAAGACAGTGTTAATGACTCCTCCACGAAACATAAGTGTAACTCTGTGAGATGAATTCACAAATCACCAAGAAGTTTCTAAGAAAGCTTCTTTCCAGTTTTCATCTGTGGATATTTCCTTTGTCACCCTAAGGTTCATTGCGCTATGAAATACCAAATTGCAGATTTCCAGAAACTGTGTTAACAAACTGATCACTGAAGAGAAACGTGTAACTCTGTGAGTGGCATTCACACATGGCAATGCAGTTTCTCGGAAAGCTTCTCTTTAGTTATATGTGAGGATAATTCCTTTTTCACCCTCGCCCTCAATGAGCTCCCAAATATACCTTTGCAGAATACCACGACAACAGTGTTAGCAAACTGTTCCAAGAAGGGAAGGGTGGAACTCTGTGTGATGAAGTCACACATCAGAAAGCAATCTCTCAGAAAGTTTCTCTGTATTTATGATGTGAGGACATTTCCTTTTTCACCATGGGCCCCTATGGGCTACCAAATATCACTTTCCAGAGTCCACGACAGAGTGTTAGCGAAC
>NC_044553.1:28513193-28733214 GCF_007565055.1 Rhinopithecus roxellana | reverse complement strand
GTATATGCCCCTCCAGCCAAAGTCTACATTCTATTTATCTCTGTAACCACAATGCAGGTGACAGGGTTGGAGTACTTAATATGCATTATTTAACCAAACTAAAATAATTTTATGTCAACTTAAAGGTTCACAGATGATCAACACTTTTTTAATTGCCAACTTCTCTTGACTTCACAGGTAGTTTTCTGCTATGCTTCATCTCTTAGTTATATCAGATAATTTGAATGTCAACTGCTGTTAACAAGATTATTTAATGACACAGAAAAATACAAATGGAAATTAAGAAAAAATCTAAATACAAAGCTGTGCAAACTTAATCAAAATTTTACGAAAGCAACTACATATATTGTATTAATATATGTATATAGAAAATATTTGCATACACAGTATACAATACATATGTATATTATTGTGTATGCAAACAATTCCTACATATATAAAAAACAATAATATGTGGCTGCTTTTATATATACATGCACATGGAAATGCATTGAAATAGTTAATAGCATCTAAATCTTTTAGGGATGTCTACAGGCATTTTTTAAAATATCTTTTAAAAAATTCCAGTCTGACATATAAGATGTTTGGAAGTTGCCACTCCATCCTAACAATAAGAAAAACCTGAACAAACTGAAAAATTAACAACTCTTTTTAGACGAATCAGAGAAGTGAGGTCACAGAGCAAACCATTGACCCCAAAATTGGAGAGATAAACAGGCAGATATGGAGAATCATAACATACTGGAGCAGAAAACCCCATGGGAGCCAGTACTGGGGTAGAAAAACCTGAGCTGACCGGGCACAGTGGCTCATGCCTATAATCCCAGCACTTTGGGAGGCTGAGGTGAGAGGATCACTTGAGGTCAGGAGTTCAAGACCAGCCTGGCCAACATGGTGAAACCCGTTTCTACTAAAAATATAAAAATTAGCCAGGCATGGTGGTGTGCACCTGTAATCCCAGCTACTCAGGAGGCTGAGGCAGAAGAACAGCTTGAATCCAGGAGGTGGAGGTTGCCGAGATTGCACCACTGCACTCCAGCTTGGGCAACAGAGTGAGACCCTGTCAAGATAGAAAGAAAGAGAGAAGGAAAGAGAAGAGAGGGAGGAGGGAGGGAGGGAGGGAGGAAGGAAGGAGAAGGAAGGAAGGAAGGAAGGAAGGAAGGAAGGAATGAAGGAAGGACAGGAAGAAGAAAGGGACCTAACCTGTAACTGACAATTTGCTGGAGGCTCATATTAACAAGTCTGTCATACCAAAACTCCAGGAGGGCCTAGTTATTAAGGGGTCCCCATAGTTTCATTAGTTTTAAGTCCAGGAGCTCAACCAGGTTCCCACAATGAAGACTGAGAAAAAATCTTCTATATGTTTCCAGTAGGGGAAAGAGAAGAGAGGAAAAAGTGGTTACTTTGAAGTACAACCGAAGCATTCTTTTCTTCTGAACAAGGTGTGCCTTCAAAAGAAACTATTAATATTTTGGGGTCACACCTGTAACCCCACACTTTGGGAGGCTGAGACAGAGGAATCCTTGAGCCCAGGAGTTCAAGACCAGCCTGGGCAAGAAAAACAAGACCCTCATTTCTATTTTTAAAAAAATTTTTTTAATTCATCAGGTTTGGCTGGGTACAGTGGCTCATGCCTGTAATCCAAATAATTTCAGAGGCCAAGGAGGGAAGTTTGCTTGAAACCAGGAGTTCAAGACCACCTGGCCAATATAGTGAGACTCTGTCTCTTAAAGAGAGAACGAGCAAGATAGAGAAATATTATTTTACCAGAGCATAATTAATTGGGGGTTTGTCAGAGCCTAACCAACCTAGGGGAAGTGATATATCCAACTCCAATCCCTTCCACCCACCCTGTCCTACCTAAAGCAGGGTGGGGGGGGACCTTAAAGGCACTTGTGAAGTGCATAGTCAAGGGACACAGGCTCACTAAAACCCCTAATCATATGACTATAGAATGTTTCCCCTCCCCCACACCTTACCACCACATCACTAAAGGTCTATTTACTAGAGTTCCTTTCTAGCAGTACATAATGTCCAGCTTTTAACAAAAAGTAAAAGGCATACTGAAAGAAAAATAACAGTTTGAAGAAATAGACTCAGAGCTGAGATGCTGGAATTATCAGATCATGATACTATAATTAATATGGTAAGGACTCTAATGGAATAAAAGTAAACATGCAAGAACAGATGGGCAATGTAAGTAGAGAGATGAAAATTCTCATGTCAAAAAGAAATGCAATATATCAAAAACACTGTAAGAGAAATGAAGAATGCCTTTGGATGGACTCATTAGTAGATTAGACATGGCTGGGGAAATTATCTCCAAGCTTGAGGATATGTCAATAGAACATCTAAAACTAAAAAGCAAAGAGAAAAAAATACTGAAAAATAGAATAGGATATCCAAGAACTATGGGACAAACACAAAAGGTGCAACATAAATATTGTGAATATTAGGAAAAGTAGAAATAGAGATAAAAAAAAAAAAAGAAGAAATATTTAAAGCAATAATAACAGAATTTCCCAAAAACTAAATGTGAGACACCAAATCGCAGATCCATGAGGCTTAGGGAACATCAGGAAGAATAAATACAAAAAATTTACACTGAAGCATATTATTTTCAAACTACAGAAAATCAAAAATAAAGAAAAAACTATGGAAGACAATAGAGGACAAAAATACATTACCTGTAGAGGAGCAAAGATAAGAATTACATCTCAATTCTCGGAAACAATGTAAGCAAGAGGAGAATGGATTGAAATATTTAAAGTGTTTAGAGAAAAATGCCCCACTAGAATGAATTCTTTATCCTGTGAAAGTTTATTTCAAAAGTGGAGAAATAATTTCTCAGACAAACAAACATTGAAGGAATTTGTTGCCAGTAGACCTTCCTTTCAAGGAATATTTTTAAAAACTTCAGAGAGAAGAAAATTGATAAAGTCCAGAAATTCAAATCTACATAAAGGAAGATCATTTGAAAAGGAATAAGTAAAAGTAAATAAAAACGTTTATGTTTCTTATTCCTGATTGGCATAACAGAGAATGGTTTGTTCAAAATAACAATAGCAATAACATATTTGATTATGTATGTTCATGTGTATGTAAATATATACGGAATAGTCCATGACGTCTGATTGTTCAACTTATGACTTTTTTGACTTTACAATGGTATGAAAGGAATGCACATTCAGTAGAAACTATACCTCTATCATTGTTTTTCACTTTCAGTACAGTTTTAAACAAATTGTATGAGACAGTCAACACTTTATTATAAAACAGACTTTCTGTTGGATGATTTTGCCTATATGTAGGCTAACTTAAGTGTTCTGAGCACATAGGCTAGGCTAAGTGATGATGTTTGATAGGCTAGGTGTATTAAATCCATCTTTCACTTGTGATATTTTCAATTATTAGGCTGTAACCCCAAAGTAAGTTGAAGAGCATCCGTATACAATTACATGTGCTTACGTATATGTGAAATGAATAATAGCAATGACATAAGGGGTGAGAAGAAGGAATTAGGCTTATTTTGTATTATAAGGTATTTGCACTACTTGTGAAGTGGTATGGTATTATTTGAAGATGGATTGAATTAGTTGTATATTGCAAATTCCATCTAGAACAACCACTAAAACGTTTTAAAAGTATAATTGATATGCTAAGAAAGAAGATAAAATGAAGAAAAATTATATAATGGTCTATTAAAACCACAAATGGCCTAAAAACAGTGGAAGGCAAAAATGAAATAAAGAAAAAGGCAACAATAGAAAACAGTAATAAGTATGATAGATATCAACACAACTAAATTAATAATCACTTTAAACATTAATGGCCTAAACCTACCACTGAAAAGACAAATTGTCAGAGTGGACCAAAAAAGAAGACCCAACTATATATTGACCGCAAGAAACTCACTTTAAACGTAAACATATATATTAAAGTAAAGGGATGAAGCTGGGCGCAGTGGCTAACGCCTGTAATTCCAGCACTTTGGGAGGCCAAAGCAGGCAGATCACCTGAGGTCAGGAGTTCGAGACCAGCCTGGCCAACATGGTGAAACCCCGTCTCTACTAAAAATACAAAAAGTAGCCAGGCGTGGTGGAAGGCGCCTGTAATCCCAGCCATTCGGGAAGCTGAGGCTGTAATCCCAGCCATTCGCTTGAACCCAGGAGGCGGAGGTTGCGGTGAGCCCAGATAGTGCCATTGCACTCCAGGCTGGGTGACAAGAGTGAGACTCCATCTCAAAAAAAAGTAAAGGGATGAATAGGCAAAGCATAGAGTTTTTAGGGTAACAAAACTATTCTGTATGATATTATAGTGGTAGACACATGTCATTATACATTTTCAAAAACCTTACAAAGCACAATACCAAAAGTGAACTCTAATGAAAACCATGGAGTTGGTAGACAATGAGGTATCAACGTAGTATTAAATAACTTTTCTTTTTTTCTTTTCTTTTTTTGTTTTGACACGGAGTCTTGGTCTGTCGCCAGGGCTGGAGTGCTATGGCACAATCTCCAGCTCACTACAATTCCTCCGCCTCCCAGGTTCAAGCGATTCTCCTGCCTCAGCCTCCAGAATAGCTGGAACTACAGGCATGCGCCACCACAGCCGGCTAATTTTTGTATTTTTAGTTGAAACGGGGTTTCACCATGTTAGCCAGGCTTGTCTGAAACTCCCGATCTCAGACAGTCCGCCCGCCTTGGCCTTCCAAAGTGCTGGGATTACAGGCATGAGCCACTGCGCCCAGCCGTGTTAAATAAAATTTCTAAGAGACCACTGACGGAGATCCTGCACAGGCCCCGGCAGAACAACCTGAAAGGGAGTCACTCATGCTAAGTTTTCATATTACCAAACTGAAACACAAGCTGTTTACTTTTAAGATCTGACCTTCTGAGAAATCAGGAGAGAGGTGATAGCCAAATCCTCAAACAGGCAAGTTTTGGCCGGCATAAGTAATCTTCCTCTGCCTTAAATCATACAAGAAAAGTAGCCTGAAGTAACCTGATATTAACCAATCTGCTTTTTTGCACTGTGCTACTTCCTTGTTCCTGCTCAAGCTACCTTGCAAAAATCATGCCATGTCCAGCCTAGTGCCCTTCTATTTCATAAATGAGTTGCTGTCCAATTCATGAATCACAAATAAAAGCCAATTCAATCATTAAACTCAATTTGTTGAAATTTTGTTTTTTAACGGTAACTTCATTGATTGTAACAAATGTACCATGCTCATGTGAAATATTGATAGTGGAGGAGGTTGTGCACGTGTAGGGGGAGGGGGCATGTGGGAACTTTTCACTCAATTTTTCTTTGAACCTAAACCTATTCTTTGAAATAATGTCTATTTGGGCCAGGCACAGTGGTTCACACCTGTAATCTCAGGTGTTTCCGAAGGCTGAGGCAGGAAGATTGCCAATAGTTGAAGACCAGCCTGGACAACATAGCAAGACCTCATCTCTGCAAAAACAAAATAAAAATTAGCTGGCCGTGATGACACACACCTAAATACCCAGCTACTCAAGAGGCTAAGGTGGGAGGATCAGTTGAGCCCAGGAGTTCAAGGCTGCAGTGAGCCAAGATTGTAATACTGCACTCCAGCCTGGGTAACAGAGCAAGACCCTGTCTCAAAAAAATATATAAAAACAGAAATAAAATAAAAATAACAGTGGCTATTTAAACAGGAAATTTTAAATTTAATCTTTCTACATTCTCCAAATTTTTTAGAATAGATATGTATTCCTTCTAAGTAAGCAGAGATAAAATATGTTAAAATTTTACCATTTCCCTCTCCCTACTGCCAAAGAGGGAGATAAATCAAAGTGATCTACTGGGCTACTTCAAGCATTATACTTCCAAATCTTGACTTGTTGGATGAATAAGACACTCTCTTTCTCTAGAACCAGTTGAATTTGTTCTACAGAAAATATATAGAGAAGAGATTGTGACCCTCTCTGATTAGCATCTTCTTCAGGTATCTGCTCCTAGTCCTCCCACCACTGTAACCCAAAGGATAGTAAGCGTGACTTTGTGGCACTGCTATGCATAATTTAGAGCATATTGATTAGGAAGGGACTGATGCTTTCTAAATGTTTGCAGCAGAGTCACTAACAAGGCATTAATATTTCATGGTTTTTCTGTTCATGTGTGAGGACAACTCAGACTGGACTTCCTGTCTGAGGCAGAAGAGAGGACGGAGGCTCCTGGGAACTACAGTCTTCTCTGAAATGCTGAGCTCAAAGCAGGACCTCATTTCATATATGCAAGTCATCACAGACTCTGAGACATGGGTTAGATACCAAGATATGTATTTAGCCAGGAAGCATGTTTCCATGGCAATTTTATATTCCTATGTTTGCCTTTCTTCCTCCAACCAGTATGTTAAGTCGATTCCCAGCCTCTGCAGGCCTTGTCCATCTGCAAAGCAGGTGGGACCTGAGCTGCTTCAACAGCTGCCAATAATCCTAGAAAATTAAGCCAAAACCCAGACAATCATGTTCACAGTAGTTATCTTGTGATCACCTGCCATATTTTAAGATTTTTTAAAATTCAGAAACATTCACAAAGATTTAGGACAATGAAGGTCATTGTTGCATTATTAGTAGCAGCAAAATACTGGAAATCATTTTAATGTCCAACAATAGGGGATTTTTAAAGTAAACCCTGGTACCTTTCATGTGATGGGATATCCTGAAGCCATTAAAATCACCTTAGACTATTTAATCATGAAGGTAAAGTACATGATAGAATATAAAGTGGAAATACAGGGTCTCCAAATAGGCCATACAGTATGATCCCAATTTGGGATGTCTAAAAGGTGAGGTGTGTGCCCTGGAGAACTGATTTCACACAGTTCCACCAAAGTACCAAAGCTGGCTCTTTCCTTGTGACCTCACCACTGCCCATCCAGGTAATATATGGGCTCACAAGTGTACTTGACCTTTCAAGAGAGGCACTGGCCACACAAAGTAATTTGCAGCAGCATCTCAAGGAACAGATGGTCAACACTTGTGTCAGTTGGTCCCTGTGCCAGAGACCCACTGGCTACTGTCCATGGACACTCCTAGCACAATAGCAGGGAGGAAACTGCAGACTTAGTTCCCCAGCACTGGTAATACAAACGCTTACCTACACTGGGCAAGCGGGCAATGGGGCCTGTGGCAGCTCCTCTGGGGCTCTCATTGCCAGCAACAGATGGTGCTCACTCAAGTCAGAGGCAACTCAATACTGGTCCCCTCGGGTGGGTCTACACAGTTCGCCTTAAACCCATCAATTTCTTTCTCTAGGCAAGTGTTCTGTGCCTTCCGTTCCCCCAACATGCCTTTCCCCATAAGGAGATTCTTTATCTCCCCTAGGACAGGGGGACCTGGCTCCACTTTCCTTCTTGTTTTGTTTTGGTTTCGTTTTTTTTGTTTTTGTTTCTGTTTTGTTGTTGCTGTTGTCATTGTTTTTGAGACAGTCTTGCTCTTGTTGCCCAGGCTGTAGGTGCAGTGGCATGATCTCAGCTCTCTGCAACCTCCATCTCCAAGGTTCAAGCCATTCTCTCACCTCAGCCTTACGAGTAGCTGGGACTACAGGCATGTGCCACCATACTCAGCTAAGTTTTCTTGTATTTTAAGTAGAGACAGAGTTTCACCATGTTGTCCAGGCTGGTCTCAAACTCCTGACCTCAAGCGATCCACCCACCTCGGCCTCCCAAAGTGCTGGGATTACAGGCGTGAGTCACTGCACCTGGCCTTCCCTTCTTGTTTACCTTATTCAATTTTATGCACTTAATTATTTGGGACACGGACTTTCAGAATATTCACATCCCAGAGCTTGACTTTCAATGCTTTTAACTCTGATATAAGCATCAAAAGGCAATGTTGAACCTTTAAGAAGAGGGATGGTGGGTGTAGGGGTGGGGCGGTTAGAAATGCCACAGGATAGAGCACAAGGGAATGAGGTAGGGGCAAGGACCTGGGATAGGATCTCTAAGTTGTATCCTACCATGTAAATATTTGCATAGAATTAAGTATTGAAGAGACATATGCCCTTAATAATCATTACAATTATCTCCATATAGAGGGATGAGGGATGACTTTTATCTTCTGCTATATTTTTTTAAATTTTCTGCAATGAACATGTATTATAATAGAAATGCATTTTATGCCAGGATTCATTTCCAATGACAGTTTGTAATGTGAAAAATTATATATAGTCAATGTTGAATTCATTTAATTGTCTACCGTAGATGGTACTCAGACACATATTTAATCAACCCAACCAGTAATTTCTATTGCACTGGAACAGATAACCATTTCTTTAGCTAAGCACTAGATGAGGTAGTCAGTTTGCATTTAAAGTTCATGCTGTATGAAAAATAAGCATCTTTAAACACTAGAATCACATACATTTAGCTGAATTTGCTTACGTTGAGTACATTTATAATGCAATTGCACTGTACCCATAAAATCAGAAAAAGAAGCTATATTAAAAATGTATTACTCAAAAAAAAAAAAAACTATTGAAGGAAATAACTTCAATACCCTCAACAAAAAAGACCCTGGGTCTTTCAGAGTGGCTCATATGCCTATAATCCTACACTTTGGGAGGCCAAGGTGGGAGAATCACTTGAGTCCAGGAGTTCGAGGCTGCAGTAAGCCCTGATCATGATCATGACACAACACTCCAGCTTGAATGCAGAGCAAAACCTGTACGAAAACAAAAAACAAACAACAAAAAATACACAACAAAAAAAACCCTGATTACTCAAGAAGCTATGTAATCCTTTTTAATTCCCAAAAAATAATGCCCTGCTATTTGTCAACTATGACACTTACTAAATATAAATCAAATAAATCATTCTCCTGATCTGCAGGGCACAATCGGACAGAGTAAATACTTAATGAAAACTATTCACAGTTAGTCTGGATTTACAGGGACTTACTGGAATTGGCCATCCTGGCTTGGATGGAATTGGTCAGATAACCATGCAGAGCATATGTAAATATTATCAGATCACAGAATTTCAGAGATGGACAAGACAAGACAGAGAGGATCTGAGCCAAGCCCTTGTTTAACAGATGCAGACTCAGAGGGTTAGAGAAGCAATGCATTTGGGCTAACAAGTTCACAGAACTGCTTAGGAAAGTGGAAACCAGAACTCAGGTCTCCTGATTGTCCATCCTGAGGGCATCCTGCAGCTCCCTTTTTTTCAGAAAGGAGAAAACAGAAACAGAGAAAGCGGGAGATTTGAAAATATGTGATGGGGAAACATCCTTAGACACAGAGCATACAAGCAAACTGGTATACAGTGGAACTCACCGAACACTGACTGAAAAACGTTCAGGATATGCTAATGACCTTTTTTAAATTTGAATTTTTAAGTGAAACATGATACATGCACATAATATAAATAAATAAATACTAAATTTTACAAAGAAAAAATTAAAACTCTACCCCCTCATTCCCCACCGTCCGAGGTAACCACCATTAACCATTATTGACAATTTGAAGAATGACTTCACAAATATTTTTTGTACAGATATAAATAATTATTATACGAAAGTTGATTCATAATACATACTATTCTGCACCTTCTTTTACTTCATATAAGAGACATTTTTCTATGTCAGTACATGTGGACTGCCTTATATGTTATAACGTCTGAATATTATTCATCCAGTACTCTCATAATAACATCTCCCTTGAAGAACAGAGTATGAAAAATGTTTAAAGCACTGTGGGGAAAAAATGAGTATTTTATAAATGGTGTTGGGAATTTGGATAGTTATCTGGGAAAATGCAAAATTAGATCTATTCTTCATGCCATACACTAGAATAAATTTCAAATATAAATATGAAATCATACAGAAGAAAACATGAGTGAAGTTATGCAACCTGGGAATGGGGAACTCTTACTTCTAACCATTACACCAAATCCAGAAGCAGTAAAGCAAAAATGGATAAGCTTGACTACATAAATCTTTTTCCTATTGATCAGGCAAGAAAAGGAAGAAGAGAGGGTAAGAGAACCTATAGATTTAAAAGACACTTAAGAGATAAATCAATCTAATTCAGTGTATAAACCTTGTTTGCATCCTTACTCCAACAAGCCAAGTATAAACATATACACACACACACACACACACACACACACACGTGTGTATAAGACAGTTGGGGAAATTTTCACACTGATCAAATATTTGAGATTAGAAAGTGTAATTTCTTAAGTAGTTTAATGATATTATAGGTTTTTTTTAAAGAGCACATATCTTTTAGAGATCCATACTGATAGTATTTATGGATAGAATAGTAACTCTTGGATTTGCTTTAAAATAATGCAGGGAGTGGGGCGGGAAGAAGTAATTGTCACATAGATGAAATAAGAATGGCCACAGGTGTAATAATTGATGATGCTATGTAAAAGTAAATGGTAGCTCATCATGCTATTTTCTTCTTTTTTGTATTTGCTTAAAATTTTCATGTTAAACACTAGAATTGTAAAATATCACTGATACAGTGCCACAGTCAAGGAAACCTGCCCTGACTTTAGTTCTTCCACTTAATTTGTTGAGCAATCATGGGCAAATACAAATTTCTTTGTATAATTACAATTTATACACCGCCTTATCATTCTGCTAATTTAGGTATATGTTCATCTCCCAGTTAAACTCCAAACCTTGACTATCAGAAATAACATGTTTTGTTCATCTTTTTTTCCCCAGTGCCTATCTTGGTGTAGGATTAGATGGGGGTATGTTTCTCAAATTTTTGCATGTGTGGAGAGCTGAGTGTTTCTCAACACAAATGTGGTCTGCTGGCTTTAAATAAATTAGATAAAAATTAGTATTAATTTTTAAGTATGTTGATTAAAAATATCATTAATGTTAATGAATCACATTTTATCACATTTTATCAATGACAGTAAAATTGACAGAGAATAAGTGGTTATCAGAAGTGGGAAGCAGTGTAGGGGGTGTGGAAGACATAGGTCAAAGGGTACAAGGTTGCAGTTAGGTGGGATGAATAAATCTGGAGATCTAAAATATAGTATGAGGATTATAGTTTTGTTTTGTTTTGTTTTTTGAAGACAGGGTCTCACTCTGTCCCCCAGGCTGGAGTACAGTGGCACAAACTTGACTCACTGCAACCTCTGTCTCCCTGGCACAAGACATCCTTCCACTTCAGCCACCAGAGTAGCTGGGACTACAGGCATGCACCAGCATGCCCAGCTAACTTTTGCGTGTTTTCTAAAGACGGGGTTTTGCCGTGTTACCCAGGCTGACCTTGAACTCCTGAGCTCAGCTTCCCAAAGTGCTGGGATTATAGGCATGAGCCACCATGCCTGGCTGAAGACTGTAGTTAATAATATTGTATTGTATACTGGAAATTCACTAAAAGAGTAGATTTTGGGTGCTCTTACCACACACAAAAAAAAAGGTAACTATGTGAGATGTGAAATAACGGATATCTTAAGTTGCTTAACTGTAGAAATCATTTACTATGTATATCGAAACATCATGTTGTAGCCCTTAAGTTTATAAGATGTAATCACAAATGAAAATAAAAATTTAAAAATAGAATTGCTGGACAAGAATAAGTGATAAAATATTTAAAATTGTTTTAAAATTATAAAAATAATTAATATTAATATTAACCGACATTTTATCAGCTATAGAACTATCCTTTGTAATCTTCCACCAATGTCTCTGTATCTGGCTTAGTGTTCTATAGCTTGAGCTATAGATTAGGTTCTATACCCTTCTTCCTGTTAAAGTTTATTTTCCTCCTGTATATTTTTACTAAATTAGAAAATTTCATCTCAGAGTTCAGGTCATCGGGAATGTCAGTGAATGTTTGGTGTCTCTTTTACACAAATTTGGGAAAATCGAATGGAAAATAAAGGATTTCTTACTGAATACAACTTTCTCCACCCTGTCGGATGCTACATTGACAGAAATTGTATCTAAAAGACAATGGGCAAATGTTTCTATTCTGGGACGACTTTGAAAACAGACTTTTTCACTCTTTCATTGACTGTGGCTCTGAAAGTATTGTTTCATGTTCTGTTGCAGTACTTGGATGAAGAAGTGGATTTTTAAATATGCAGCACCGTTAGACAAGGTAGCGAGCCAGGCATGAGCAGGGCAGGAGAGCCCCCTGACCTCCCTGCACCAGGCGACCACCAGGTGATAGTCTGTCAGTTGTTAAGCTGTCTCTCCAAAACAATAATTGGATGCAGCCGGGACCAGGGAAAGGCATTCTCCCAATAGGCAGAAACACCTAAAACTAAGATTTCGGGATTTGGGCAAGTGGGCTCACGCATGCGCACTAAGAGGCAAACTGGCAGAGTTTCACAGGTATATGACCTTTTGGGAATACTCTACTGGTAAGGGAAGAATGCTTCAAGGGAGCATGTGTACAACTCCAGGAAACACACGGTGCATGCGGATAGCCCACCCTAAGGGAAGAATGGGGGCGGGCAAGTGAGGGACGCAACAGCCTGGAAGCGTGCCAGTGTATAAAACCCCAAGTCAAAGGTCAGACAGCACACTTGATCTCTCAAGGCACCCGCTTGGTCCTCTTCCGGGTGTACTTCCTTTCGCTCTTGCTCTAAAGACTTTTTTTTTTTTTTTGAGACGGAGTCTCGCTCTGTGGCCCAGGTTGGAGTGTAGTGGCGCGATCTCAGCTCACTAAAAGCTCCGCCTCCCGGGTTCCCGCCATTCTCCCGCCTCAGCCTCCGAGTAGCTGGCACTACAGGCGCCGCCGCCAGGCCCGGCTAGTTTTTTGTATTTTTAGTAGAGACGGGGTTTCACCGTGTTAGCCAGGATGGTCTTGATCTCCTGACCTCGTGATCCACCCGCCTCGGCCTCCCAAAGTGCTGGGATTACAGGCTTGAGCCACCGCGCCCGGCCGCTCTAAAGATTTTTAATCAACTTTCACTCCTGCTCTAAAACTTGCCTCAGTGTCTCCTTCTGCCTTATGTCCCTCAGTCAAATTCTTTCTTCTGAGGAGGCAATAACTGAGTTTTCTGCAGATCCATACGAATTCGCCACGGCTAACAGCGTTACATCTTGGTTTTCTTAATTTCCTTCTCTAGCAAATTAAAAAAAAAAATTCTAATATCGTCTCCTGAGCATATGGGGTATTTTGTCCCTAATGTGAGAGCTGAGGCCCCTAGATTACACCATTCAAGATACTAAGATTTATGAATTAAGGTTAAAAACAGCATTATGAAAAACATTTAATTTCGTTTCTTATTTAAAGACAGAAGTGTACCATTCCCACCCTCAACAATGCCCTCCACTGGGAAAAAGCAGGGTGTTGTGCTAACTGCCTGTTTCTCCAGTCAGCATGCCAAAAAAATGTGCACAATTTGTTCTTACAATTTGCAGTATTTCTGTCAATGCTAAATCAAGATTAGGAGGCATATAGTTAAGTGCCAATTATTCTTTGTGAGAAAGCATTTTGTAATTTGACACTCAAGAGCCCAGGAGTTTGAGAGCAGCCTGGGCAACATAGGGAGGCCCCATCTCTACAAAAAAAAATAAAAAACTTAAAAAGTAGCCAGGTGTGGTGGCCCACACCTGTTGTCCCAACTACTAGGGAGGCTGAGGTCAGAGGCTCATTTGAGTCCAGTAGGTCAAGGCTGCAATGAGCTGTGATCACACCACTGCACTCCAGCCTGGGTGATAAAGCAAGACCCTGTCTCAGAAAAAAAGAAGAAGAAAATTTTTTCATCTACACATGCACTATCAGACATGAACAACAATGTTCAAGCAGCATGATCTGTAAAAGTAAACCAACTGGAAACAAGCCAATCAGAATGACCACTGACAACATATGAGTTAATTGTAGTCTAGTCATAAGTTCATTCTATTGTATGAACATATTCAGCAGTGAAAATAAATGAATCAGAGCTAAGTACAGCAACATGGATGAATCTCAAAAACATATTGAACAAAAGAAGGAAGTCACAGGAAAACATGTGATTTCATTTATAGAAAGTAAAAGAAATAGGTAAATTAAACAATAAGTTATTAAGTGATACATACACAGGTGGTAGAGGTAGAATGAAAAGAAAGGGAATTAAAGATAGAAAAGTCAGCAACACGGTAAGGGAGGGAGATAAGGAAGAGAGAGGGGCGCTGCTGGGGAAGGTGGACATGGGGGCCTGTAAAGTACTGGCAATGTTCTAGTTCTCCCAGGTGTTCGTTATACAACTACTCATTTTACTGAGTTTCGTTTTGTTTTTTGGGGGACAGAGCCTCACTCTGTCGCCCAGGCTGGAGTACAGTGGCTCGACCTCAGCTCACAGCAACCTCCACCTCCCAAGTTCAAGTGATTCTCATGTCTCAGCCTCCCAAGTAGCTGGGATTACAGGAATATATCACCACGCTTGGCTAATTTTTGTATTTTCAGTAGAGATGGTGTTTCGTCATGTTGGCCAGGCTGGTCTCAAACTCCTGGCTCAAGTAATCTAAGTGCCTTAGCCTCCCAAAGTGCTGAGATTACAGGTGTGAACCACGGTGCCTGGTCATTTTACTGTTTTTCTTAAAGGTGTAAATATAAATTTATACCTTATATTTAAGATAATAATACCACCTCTCTGAATATATTATACAACACAGCCACACACAAAACTCTCTGAGCCATTGATGCATTAATGTGACTCATGTAAACAAAATAATACAGTAACTATAGATTAACAAAAAGCATATGCAAATGATACAGAAATATTCATTGAAACAATATTAGTTACAACTTGGCCAGGCACAGTAGTTCATGCCTGTAATCCAAGCACTTTGGGAGGCTGAGACAGGCAGATCACTTGAGGTCAGAAGTTCAAGACTAGCCTGGTCAACAAGGTGAAACCTTGTCTCTCAAAAAATACAAAAATTAGCCAGGCATAGTGGCATGCACCTGTAGCCCCAGCTACTCAGGAGTCTGAGGCATGAGAATTGAACCCAGGAGGTAGAGGTTGCAGTGAGCCAAGATCGTGCCACTGCACTCCAACCTGGGCAACAGAGTAAGACCCTGTCTCAAAATGAAATAAAATAAAATAAAATAAAATAAAATAAAATAAAATAAAATAAAACAATACTAGTTATAACTGAATGTTAGCTGAGACTAACTGACCAACACAGTCCTTTGATTGCAGAAAGTAGCTTCCAGCTGTGCCTCTACATCTTCAGCAGGATGAATCCCTTTCCTCTGCCCTGCTCTCTAAATTCATCACTTCCCTTGTCTTCATAAGTCTTTCTTAATACAATGAACCAAGACTTGATTGGATTTGTACGTTGGGAGGAAGCTGACATAGTCAGTGAGTCAGGGCACAAGCTCTGGGGAGAGATCTGGTGCATTGACATCTCACCACTGTTAGCTATGTGACTTTGCTTCTGTGCTTCTTCTTACTTTCCTATTCTATAAAATAGGCATAAGAATAGTACTTCACAGTGTTGTTGAGTTAATACACATATACCAGCATTTACTCCGAAGCCTACTGTATGGTAAGTGCTCTTACAAATGTTGACAGTTCTTTTTCAAAATTGCAGTCACATCCAGTGGTCCCACCTCCTTGAAACTGTACCCTAATAACCCTAGTAATGAAGATGGTGTTATTGGTAACAACCTTTTACTCAATACCTGTGATGGACCAGCATTGTCCAAGGTGCTTTGGATATAACACCTCATTTACTTGTTTCAATAAATTCTCTACTGTCCACTTGATTGGAGTTTGGGGTGTCCTCTCTTTGCTCAAATATTTACACACAAATAATCTTATGATTTATTCCACAGATAGCTAATCCCATCTAGCATGTACTTTCTTATTCAGTTTTCTAACTACAACCTCATTCCCTTTATTTCCTAATTTACAGGTTGGGTGGCTACCTTAGTGCAAGCCCCCTTGAAACTGCTTAAGGAATAGAGAAGAAAATAAGCAAGAGAAAGAGAGTGTGTGCATCAGAATGAGCTTT
The DNA here is from genome assembly GCF_007565055.1 of Rhinopithecus roxellana. Lineage (NCBI taxonomy): Eukaryota > Metazoa > Chordata > Mammalia > Primates > Cercopithecidae > Rhinopithecus > Rhinopithecus roxellana. The sequence goes on along the minus strand of NC_044553.1, from coordinate 28,717,255 downwards.
CAGAATCAAATTAATTTTCTTGAAAAAGTTCCATTTTCCTAGAAGAGAGTGAAACTGCCTGTGCTTGGAGCCCCCAAGTTGTAAGCAAGCTAAGAATTTCGAAGATTAAAAAAAGAAATCCTTGGCAAAACCTTCATCAATCAAGCAATGAAGCCTCTCCGGCAAGTGCCATGACACTGAGAATCAGATGGAAATTTGTACATTGAAGATGCCTTTGTCAGCTCCCCAGATTTAAGATCCAGACTCACAACTTCCCTCTGCACATTGTAGTTAAATGATCAGGGAAGAAAAGTAGCCTAAAGGCCCTTCGTGTTTTCTGCTTACTTGTCACAGATGCTGACTCATTCTCTAGATTTCCAGAGTTACCGACCCATAGGAGAGCTTGACTTTCACAGAATCTGCACTGCTTCAGAGCCCTACTTACAGATCAAGACACCTGGGAATATGCTACCGAGTGAAAGAGCCACAGAGGGGTGAGCAGAGAATAGGCAGAGCAGTGTCCCGTGACAAGTCCTCATGGGCTAAATTGGAAGGCCTGGTCCCTGCTTTGAAGACATATTGGGGAAGCCAATAAAATTAAAATAAAATGTAATTAACATAGCCTTTAAAAGCATTTTCCAGTACAGTCTTCATCTGTCCTTCCCCAGGACTCTTGGAAGCAGATACTATTTTTCCTATTTTACAAAAGAGGCCCCCCAGGCTCTGTCCAGGGTGACAGGACAGCTACTGTGGCAGCTTGGGTTTGAGCCAGACTGAATGTCTCTGAAACCTCCCCTGTTACTGCCCTGTGCTCCAGTGCATTCTGTACACAGAGTGCGTTCCAGCTATATGTCAGGTATTGTGCTAGGTGCTGGGAGAAAGTAGAGACAGGACAGAGTCCCCGAGAGCACAGTCCTCTGATAGGTACTGACAAATACACAAGCACATCAAGTCCTGGGCAGTGACTGCCACATCATGGCACAGAGGAGAGGCACCTCCACCATGGGGCCTGAGAGATAACCAGGAATTGTCAAAGGACAATGTTCCACGAAGCCTTTGCTCCTGGGACCCACCTTGAGCAATCTCCAATTTGTCAGCCAAAACGGCTATTGAGGGCTCATGGAATTCACGTACTTCACATTTTTACACTGTCAGGCAAAAATTTTTAAAAGAACCATCCACTCTAGGGAAAAAAAATGGATATATAACACACACATATTATGTATACGTATTTATGTATCCATGTATGTACGTATGTATTACATTGGCACAAACATAATTGCAGTTCTTGCCATTAAAAGTAATGGCAAAAAACACAATTACTTTTGCATCAGTCTAATAGGTATATTATATATACACACAAACACACACATAGAGATAGATTTAGGTAATTACATACAGGACAAAAATTCATTAAATTCATTGAGTATCATTTTTCCTTGTATAATGTTACCTAATCAGCCAGCTTTTTTCAGTTATTCATTTATTCAATTATTTGTTTAAGAGACACTTTAAAAGTACTTACTGGGTGTAGCTATGCCTCACATAGTGTTAGGCACTGACACAAGGCCCCCTACCCTCATGGCACTCACATTCTACTGGGGGAGGCAGACACAAGTAAACCTAAATAAACAAGATACTTGCAGACTGAAGTAAGTCTTACAAAGTAAATACAGTAATGAAAAAGAGGGAGACAGGAGGGGGTCACTTTAGATAGGAACATCAGAGCAGTCTGTTCTGAGGAAAGGATATCTGAGCTGAGGCCTGGCAATTCCAAGAGCTGGGAATAACATTCCAAGTGAGCGGACATAAAAGACAAAGGCCTAGAGGCGGTAAGAGCTTGTTGTGTCTGACCTGGTTCTCAACCTTGGCTGTCTGTTGCATTAACCTGCCACCCTCCTAGCACATCAATATGCATCACCAACCAGGGAAGTTCACCTGAGCCCTGGTGTCCAGAGTTTTTACTGCAGTTTCATTGTGTAGGCATGGTTGACTGAATCATTGACCACAAAATTGAACTCAACTTCCAGTTCCCTTCCCCTCTCCATCGTTCAGGTTGATATCACCCAGCTCAAAGCCCCAATCCTCTAATCACATAGTTGGCCATTCTATTATGATAGGCCTCTGTCCTGAGTCATCTCATTAGCAGAAACTCAGATGTGATCTGAGGGGCCCACCATGAATGATAAAGACACTCCTATCACTTGGGAAATCCCAACGGTGTAGTGATTCCCTCACAAGAACTAGAGACAAAGACAATTCTTTGAGGCTAGTTACTGAGCTCGGGGAGGGCGGGCATGATGAAGGTTGAGGCTATAATCAGGAGTGTGGTTTTGGATGTGTGAAGTTTGGATCACTTCTTAGACAAGTGGAGATGTCAAGTAGACAGTTGGGTGGACCTGACTGGCCTCCCAGGGGAGGTCTGGGCTGCTGATACAAATCTGAGAACCATCAGTAAGTTAATGGCATTCAAAACCAGCAGACAGGATGAGATCCCTTAGCAAGATGACAGTAAAAGAGAAAATAAATGATCCAGGCCTAAGCCCCAAAGCAAACCATCATTTGGAACTATTATGACCTACAACTCTGATTTTCCTGCTCTTTCATCTTTATCTGCTCAGGCAGCAAAAAATGAAAGGTTGTCCCAGTTGAGGTAAGTCCCATCTTTTAATATGCATAAACCTCCTCAAAAATCATGTTTTTGAACATAAAGCAAAGCCAGGAGCTTCCCACGGTGGATAACAGATTCAAGCTGGGGAGGACACATACTGTTTATTATCTTCTAACACAGACAGTAATATAGAACAAGAAAAAGGCAGGAAGCCAGAACATTTGAAATAACACTCGGGTTATACAAAGACATATTCTTTTCACCAATGTAAAACTATAAAAGGATAAAATGATGTATTTTTCACTTCAACAGCAGTTTCCCCTTATTTATAATGTTTGCTTTCCCTAGAGTAAATGTAACACAAATGATATTGTTTGAAATATTAAAAAAGAAAAGCTTCAGACATGGTAGCCCCAGCTACTCATGGGGCTGAGATGGGAATACCACTTGAGGCCAGGAATTCAAGTCCATCCTGGGCAACATAGGGAGACCTCATCTCTAAAATAACAAAGAACTTGTTCATCCCTTATTGCAAACAAAATTTACTTTATTCAGCTTCTCTTTTTTTTCTTTTTCGAGACGGAGTCTTGCTCTGTCACCCAGGCTGGAGTATAGTGGCACCACCTTGGCTCACTGCAACCTACACCTCCGGGGCTCAAGCGACTCTCCTGCCTCCACCTTCTGACTAGCTGGTATTATAGGCATGCACCACCACACCCGGCTAATTTTTGTATTTTTAGTAGAGACGGGGTTTCGCCATGTTGGCCAAGCTGATCTCGAACTCCTGACCTCAAGTGATCCACTCACCTCAGCCTCCCAAAGTGCTGGAACTATAGGCGTGAGCCACTGTGCCCAGCCTACTTGTTCAGTTTCTAAGAGTTAGTGTAAAACTACTGTAAGTCCAATACAGGAACTATCCTTAAGAGCACTGCCACTTCAGACCAAGATTATTAGGGAGATATTCAATAAGATCTTCATCTACAGCCATCCCAAGGGTAGTGATAATATTTTATAATAAAAAGAGCATTTAACATTCATGGAGCTCTTAGGATATGCTAGCCCTCAGCTAAGTGCCTCAGAGACATTATTGTTATACAGTAATATATTTAATATTTATTTAATAGATGCATTTAATTTTTATTTAATAATATGCTTGATATGTACTAAGCAATAACGTTGAAAAATAGATATTATTTCTATCCCTAATATGCAGGTGAGAAAACTAAGGCTTACAGAGATCAAGTAAGTTGCTTCTCAACAAGCCACAAGGCATTTAACCTAGATAACAGGGCCACCCAGTTAGGAAGCAACAAAGCCATGATACTAACCCAGTTCTGTCTGAAGCTGAAGCAGTAAGAGTCCCAGGAGTTAAAGGAGAGATCGTCACTAGTGCCCTTAAAATATGTCTGGGACGCACAAATGCTTCACTGATGGAGTTTTTTCTGCTAGAAGTAATTTAGTTCAATGTGCAGGTCCTGTGAGGTTCCTGTGCTTTCTCGGCCAGCAGCAGTGAGAAGAGGCAAGACAGTCTTTCTACAGCACTGAAGTAGCTGCTGGGTGAAGGGAGTTCAACAATGGAGTCAGGCATTCCGTTGTTCAGCTTCAGGTTAATTAACTTTCAGGCTTTTCTTATTTCTCCCCTTTCAATCATTGAGGCTGTCTGGATTAGAGGCAGTCTCCCTCCTCTATTCTGGGCCAGAAACTCACCGCAGCTGTCTGAATGGGTGAGGGAACTTGCCACCCCAGGTCAGGCCACTGGGATTGTGCCAATTACCTTTTATCTGCCAAGTGGCAAGGTATCAGAATGTCTAGGCCTCAGGACATCAGATTATCGATAACAACGATTATTTATTAATCATTTGCTGGTTATTACATATATTATAAACATAATATAGTTCATATTTTTATTATTATGAATATGAAGTTGTTTGTATTTTTATTATAAAGTTGTTTATATTTTTATCATTATATAATATAAAGTTGTTTTTATTAATAAAGTTATTTATATTATTATGTTTATAAATTATTTATCACTTACTATAGTAATAAGAGCCATTATTTATTAAGTGCCTTCTATGCATCAGGCATTTAACAAATATTTTTATTTTGTCTTCATAGCACTCAGCATGGCAGATAATATAATCCCCTGTAGAGATTCAGAAGATTTCAAACTTGCCCAAAGTCACACAGTGGCAGAGCCGGGACTGGACCCAGCTGTCTAGGACTCCTAAATGCACGTACTTTGCCACATAAATTCTGCCTCTAATACACTGGATTGCAGTCCCTTAGCTCCAGGCAGAAGTCAGAGGTATCTGTTCATCACGGATGTTAGTGTCTGCTAGACTCAGCCCTGTGGAGCTGCAGGTAATAAAAATCTCCCGTCTATTTTATGAAACTGAATATATTAACATTATTTGGACAACCATTACTACTCAGTGCCCTGATATAGCAATAGTCTCAGGGGTTATTGACACACATGAAGTTCTTTCCCTCTATGCCAGTGGTGCCACACTGACGTGCTTTTGTAAATTTAATTTTTTAAATTTATATGTTTGTTGTTATAATTTTTTCTGCCTCCTACCTCACTTTTAGGTTGTAAGCTACCACAAATATTTCACTGATGTCCTTGTGCCTGCTAGGGTGTCTTACTAGGGTGGCACTGTTGACCTTTGGCCTGGATAGTTTCAGGGGCATCCTGTGCAGCAGCCCCGGCCTCTGTTTTCCAGATGTGAGTTGTAACTCTCCCTTCCTCCCCAGCCTTGCCTATTGAAGATGTCTCTGGACATTTCCAAATGTCCCCTTTTGGGGCGGAGCAAAATCACCCCCACTTAAGAACAATTGTTCTTCGGTGAGTACACACCCACACAAATACACATAGACACATTTCTTTTTTTTTTTTTTTTTACTTTAAGTTCTAGGGTACGTGTGCACAACGTGCAGGTTTGTTACATATGTATACATGTACCATGTTGGTGTGCTGCACCAGTTAACTTGTCATTTACATTAGGTATGTCTTCTAATGCTATCCCTCCCCTCTCCCCCAACTCCACGACAGGCCCTGGTGTGTGATGTTCCCCACGCTGTGTCCAAGTGTTCTCATTGTTCAATTCCCACCTATGAGTGAGAACATGCAGTGTTTGGTTTTCTGTCCTTGCAATAGTTTGCTGAGAATGATGGTTTCCAGCTGCATCCATGTCCCTACAAAGGACACGAACTCATCCTTTTTATGGCTGCATAGTATTCCATGGTGTATATGTGCCACATTTTCTTAATCCAGTCTATCATTGATGGGCTTTTGAGTTGGTTCCAAGTCTTTGCTATTGTGAGTAGTGCTGCAATCAACATACATGTGCATGTGTCTTTATAGCAGCATGATTTATAATCCTTTGGGTATATACCCAGTAATGGGATGGCTGGGTCAAATGGCATTTCTAGTTCTGGATCCTTGAGGAATCACCACACTGTCTTCCACAATGGTTGAACTAGTTTACAGTCCTGCCAACAGAGTAAAAGTGTTCCTATTTCTCCACATCCTCTCCAGCACCTGTTGTTTCCTGACTTTTTAATGATCGCTATTCTAACTGGTGTGAGATGGTATCTCATTGTGGTTTTGATTTGCATTTCTCTGATGGCCAGTGATGATGAGCATTTTTTCATGCACACAGACACATTTCTAATATGCTACATCTTATAGTGTTGCTCAAAGAAGGAAAGAGCTAGCCAGGCTTATCAGACAAAAACATAAGAAAATAAATAGAAAACAAGCTTGGCATGATATTTTATGGAAATCTCACAGGAGCTTTCATAAGTTTCAGCTCATAATGTCTGTGACATATTTCTGTTCCTCAGTAGCCTATTTTATTTTCCATACATTTATACTTCTGAAGAGGGAAAGTCCTCAGATAAGTGACAATATAAAACAAAATTTACTACATCTGCCACAATGGTGACCCCCTGTGTTCTTATCATGTCATTCAAATAGCCAGTCTGCGAAGCAAAATATTACCTACAAATCTCCACTTTTCCTACAACAGATACATTCTACAACGTTTTCATTCTACTTGAATCAATACTCCTGTTGATAAAAATATATAGATACTGGCTAAAATGTTACTGTAAAGCTGATTCCTTATCATGTTTTCCATCCCATGAGACTACGTGAGATAGTACTGCATTGATTCTCCTTTGCACAGATACCTTTACCTGTTCAAATTCTGACTTTCCAGTAGACTTGCCCTGAGAATGTCTGTGAGGCAAACAGCGTGATGGTCTCCATCATTTAGAACTTGCTGCCAATGTGCGTGTTCAGCTACTGACAGGAGCATGCTGGAAGAATTTATTTCTCTCTCATAAGAACTTGGTCGATTTTTTCCTGCTCTTAAGACATCATCTTGTCAAAAAAATGAAACCACTGGGAATCATTCATACACGCGGTTGTTTGCATTATTTAGTTGTCCAGTGTTGCTGATTGGGAAAAAAAAAATCCTTATCAATGGTACAGATGGAGTTGCTGGGTCATAGGATGCCTGCATTTTCAACTCTGAGATATTATGCCAATGTGTTGTCTCAATGGCTAAACCAATTAAAAATTCCACCAGTGGCATATTAAAAGTACAGCTACGGGCCGGGCGCGGTGGCTCAAGCCTGTAATCCCAGCACTTTGGGAGGCCGAGACGGGCGGATCACGAGGTCAGGAGATCGAGACCATCCTGGCTAACACGGTGAAACCCCATCTCTACTAAAAATAAATACAAAAAACTAGCCGGGCGAGGTGGCGGGCGCCTGTAGTCCCAGCTACTCAGGAGGCTGAGGCAGGAGAATGGCGTGAACCCAGGAGGCGGAGCTTGCAGTGAGCTGAGATCCGGCCACGGCGCTCCAGCCTGGGCGACAGAGCGAGACTCCGTCTCAAAAAATAAAAAAAAAAAAAAAAGATATGCTTCTGCCTGCTCTCTGACCAACCTGCTGAGGAGATACCGGGTCTGGAGATAGATTGCTTGTGCAAATACAAACAGGAAGCTCCAGGATGCCTGATCTGAAGCTCGACCTTCTCTCTGAGTGGACTCCAAACGACCTCTCTTTCTTGCCATTTTCACTGCTGAAGTTGGAAAGTGACTTTGAGGACATTAAATATGACATTTTTCCAGAGTCGTTGATTTGAGTCCTGAGTATACCCATGGTAGAAAGGATCAGCTGACCATCAAAGACAAGTGATCCCTTCCTCAGCACACAGTCGTTGTGGGAAGGGACTGCCCAGCCCCAGTTCTAGGCAGGACTAGTTCTCACCAAGGAAATGATGCTGTGCTGTTGTCTCCTGTAGGTCAAAGTGACTAAGAAACATGTGTGTCTTCCACACAATTGCTCTGCCTGACCCATCTGCTGAATGAAAAGAACTCTGGGGACAGAGCAGAGGGCAGAGCCACAGGATGGAGGCACCTGGGCTCTGAGTAGCCATACTGAACACTTCCCAACCAGTATGAACCCGGAAACTAAGGAAATACGTGTGTTCATGTTAATCCACTGAGAAGTGGTGTTAATCTGCTACAGCAGCTAACATCACCCAATTAATACAGAAAACACATGCCCCTAAAATAGACATGAATATATATTTGGAAAAATTTGAATTCTTCCCTTCCATAAATAAGTATACATATTTACAATTCCCATATTCGTAGATGCAGGATCCAAGGATCAAGTGTCTTCAAAAGCCAGCAACTTTGAATTTGCTCTTGACTTGGACATAGGCTTCTGAGCCATGAAGACAGGAAAGTCACTGGCCCAGTGCTCAGTACCAGTTGGTATTCATTAAATGTCAATTTCCCTCATCTCCTCAGTTTTTAATCCCTAACTGAATAGAGAGACGCTACTCAGACACTCTACATTATGGAGGCATAATCAAATATAAACCACTTGATCAAAAGTAAAAACAGAAAAAGGAAGCCTACGTGAAAAGAAGGCACAGAAATCTTTCTTGGCCACAAGTAGACAGAAACACCATCTGCTCTTGCCTGATTCTGCTGTTGTCCTTAGTGTATGGTTACTATTAGACCTTGATACTGGTGTTTTGTTTGGTTTGGTTTGGTTTGGTTTGGTTTGGTTTCATACAGGGTCTTGCTCTGTCACTCAGGCTAGAGTGCAGTGGCACAATCTCAGCTCACTGCAGCCTCGACATCCCAGGCTTCAAGTGATCCTCCTGTCTCAGCCTCCTGAGTAGCTGAGTTTACAGGCACACACTACCATGCCAAGCTAGTTTTTAAAAATTATTTGTAGAGAAGGGGTCCCACCATGTTGCCCAGGCTGGTCTCAAACTTCTAGGCTCAAGCAATCCTCCCACCTCAACCTCCCAAAGTTCTGGGATTACAGACGTGAGCCACTGTGCCTGTTCCTTGAAATTGTTTTGATCTCTTTAGAAATTATTTTAAGGAAGCAAAGGCCAGCTCACAATATGCTTTTATATTATCTTGTCAATTTTATTTTGTGCTCATTTAAAAGATAATTTTGTCCCAGCTACTCTGGAGGCTGAGGTAGGAGAATTGCTTGAACCTAGGAGGTGGAGTTTGCAGGGAGCCAAGGTCACACCACTGCACTTCATCTAGCCTGGGCAACAGAGTGAGACTGCAGAAGAAGGAAAGAAAGGATAAGGAAGTGAAGGGAAGGATAGGGATGGGAAGGGAAAGATAGGGAAGGGAAGGGAAGGGAAGGGAAGGGAAGGGAAGAGAAAGATAGGGAAGGGGAGGGGAGGGATGGGAGGAGAAAGGAGGGGAAGGGAGGGGAGAAGAGAAAGGAGAGAGAGAAAAAGAGAAAGAAAGAAAAAGGAAAGAAAAAGAAAGAAAGAAGAAAGAATGAAAGAGGAAGGAAGGAAGGAAGGAAGGAAGGAAGGAAGGAAGGAAGGAAGGAAGGAAAAGAGAAAGAAAGAAAGAAATTTTAAATATTTGATTTGGGATCATGTATCACTAGAAAAAATAATTTTGATGATTTTTTGATTTTTTCAGAAGCAATCCTGATAAAGACACCACATTATCCCTCTACTTTTTTCTTTCAGTTGAAGCCTCTATTTCCAACCAACTTGCTGGCAGAATACGGTGTTTTTTTAATCTTTATCATTTTTTTACTATATATAAAACTAATTCATGTGCTTTGTAAAAAGTACGTTAAATTCAGACAATGGAGAAGTGCAAAAGAAAAAATAGGGAAATTGGATCATCTTATACATCTAGTTTGCCAATTTGTTTTCTCAACTAAACTGTTTATCTTGGGTATCTCTTCATGCCCCTCCTTCTGTAGCAAACACCCTCAATGCATTTAAAGTCCTGAGATTTGGTTAAGAGGTGAAAGTGGATGAGTGATGTTCATGCCAACATTCCTTCAGCACTGACAGCTAATTCCACCCCAGGTCTCATGAGTGTGGGCAGAAACACGCAGGTCCAAGGAACTCATCTGGGCAGGATGTGCCCAAAGAGGTATGAGTTTTCCAAGCTTTATTCAGAGCTGGTTCCCTACAAGGGCACTTTTGTGGCAGGAACCTGCAAGTGAATACTGCCAGGGAGAAGAATGCTAATTACTTGAGTATGACGGTAGTTGTCTGCATGGAGAGAAATCACTTATCATGGAGCTTCTGGATATGTCAACTCAAAGCTCAGAGCGGTTAAACAAGGAAGTGGGACTGAGTCTCAGACACAGGCGGGTACACCAGGGTGAGGATCCCTCCTGCACACACAATAGGCTTGCAGGTCTGTTTCCATCACAAGCTGTACTTAAATAAAAGTGATCTGTCTACGAGGCTGAGATGGGTTATAGCAGCTGCTGCCAGATCTCTATATTCCACGGAGATGCCTGCCTGGTTCCCTAAGATCCCTGGGCATTGGACCAGGAGGACGGCACCCAGTGGCAAGATTGTCTGTTTCAACAGTGCCATCGTGTGTTAGGACAAGCAAAAACAGCCAAAAATCCTAGACACCCTTGTCTTCTGGTTTTCTCTGCTGGCAGAGACAGCATCCAAGAATCAAGGAATATCCCTCAGGGAGGAGAGATGTTGGAGTTATCACAGAAGAAAGGATAGCAGGGGGAAAAATACATTCTCACTATAAATGGTATGGGATAATAAAGTGAGCTAAGTTAAATATTAAGATAAATATGCGTCTCAAGGTGATGAATAATAAGAATAAAAGGACCTATCTTTTGTGATGTTCTATCTATCACTCAGGCATATAAGATGCTTTACTCATTGACTTTTCACAGCAGAACCTATTAGGCGTTTATTTATTTTCCTTATTTGAGGAAACTGAAGATCAGAAACATTAAGGAACTTGCCCAAGTTCCACTTGCCAAGCCATGGTAAAGCAGCTGCTCAAATGTAAAACTGTCTACTCCCAAATCCATGTTCTTTTCATGATTCCAGAGAATATGGGGGAAGTAAAACGTCCTCAGAACCAATGTCCTCAGAAGGGAAAGTCCCTCATTATACTCTCTGACCCATGTAGGTGTGGAGGGGTCAGGAAAGATCTGAGATTCCTCAAACCCAAAGATAACATTCTTACCAATTGAGAATTCCAGGTTCTAACATCAGCATCTCCAGCCTAAACCTTACATAATATCTACTCATTTTCATCTCCAATTTTTTATCGTATCTGGTAAAAAAAAAAAAAAAGTTATGGCAAAGCGTGTCCATCGAGAATATCCTTCTTGTTAAATGTCACACTGATTTCCTGGGCATAATGCCCATCTTGGTTTAATTGATCTTTACTAATTAAGACAGCGCCTTGTAAAGTACAGTTGTTACATTAAATTGATGTGATCTATCCATCTGCTACTAGCACAAATGTTTGTGACAGTAGAAAGAGTTGTCAGAGAGGAAACATCCCAGGGTTTTATTACCGCTGCTAACAACCCAACATAATTCAATGCAAAGAAGTCTCATCCTGACATTCTGTCTTCCTGCTGCTTACATTTTGGTCCCCAGGAGCTTTGATGGGACTAAGGGTATACTAATCTGGGATCATTTGGTTGCAAGGAAGAAAAACACACTAAACTAGTTCATGGGAAATTGTGGGTTTGCTCTAAAAGAATCTTTTGTCAATTTTCTTCCATGGAAACCTTATGGACTTAGAAAGCACCAGGTGTCCAAACATTCTGTTACAAAACAAAATGTTAATTAAATCAGACATTTCTGTGTAAAAGCTAAGATGTAGCTGACAAAAATCAGCTGTTGGAATTTCCTGATGAAATTAGGAAAGTGGTGAGTGGAGGTGGAAGGAAGAGGAGTGAAAATAAACTCATGATACAAAATGGGGAGAGAAGAGATACCATCAAGAATTAATGGAATGAGAAAGGTCAAACTGGTAACAATTGAGGAACAGAAATGATGATACAACTGGAGAAGGAAGAGGGAGACTGGGAAGGTAGATCATGGTATGTATTGGTAGCTACTGCTGCATAACAAACTATCCCAAAACTCACTGGCTTGATACAATAATAATTTATGATTGTTCACCCATCTGTGGGCATACTATAATTCAGCTGATCTAAGCTGGGTCTGGCCAGATTGCTTTGCTTCTGTCCACAAGTCTGTAAGTCACTGGGATGGTGTTGCCCTATATTTTCTATCCTTCTCCCAAGACCAGAAGGCTAGCCAGATGATGACAGAGGTAAAACAGGAGACCCTACTGCACAAGCACTTTTCTTTTTTCTTTTCTTTTTTTTTTTTTTTTTTTTTTTTGAGATAGGGTCTCACTCTGTCACCCAGTCGCTCAGTCTGGAGTGCAGTGGTGCGATCATGGCTCACTGCAACCTCCACCTTTAGGGTCCAGGTGATTCTCCTGCCTCAGCCTCCCGAGTAGCTGGGATTACAGGCATGTGCCACCATGCCCGGCTAATTTTTACATGTTTAGTAGAGACAGGGTTTCACCATGTTGGCCAGGCTGGTCTTGAAGTCCTTGCCTCAAGTGATCCACCTGCCTTGGCCTTCCAAAGTGTTGGGATTACAGGCATGAGCCACTACACCTGGCCCACAAGCATTTTTCTGACCCCTACTTACATTGTACCTGAGAATACCACATTATCCAAAACACATCACATGGCTGAGCCCAAAGTCAAAATCTGGGGTTCTGCAAGTGGGCAGGACTGCAAAGTCACATGGCAGTGGGCCTGATAGGGAGGGGTGAAGGCTTGGAACCAATTGGGGCAGGAAAGGTGGGTGGTGGTACAGGTGAACTAAATTCTCATCAACCACGGCAGAAACCAGTAGATAAAGCCCTACAGGGTTGGTGGTGTAGTGGTACAACTTTACTACTTAGAGAAGCTGATCTACACTCAGAGTCAGAGGACTAGAAATTGAAACAGAGGTGTTTCCTTCTGAAGAGCAGTACTACACTAGGAGGGGGAAGTTAAGGTTTATAAACCTTTTATCTGTTTGAATTTTTTAACTATATAATTATTAAAATTTGGTGATTTTGTTTTATTTTGGTTTTTTGTTTTGTGTGTGTGATTTTTTTTTAGACAGTCTCACTCTGTCGCCCAGGCTGAAGTGCAGTGACACGGTCTCGGCTCACTGCAACCTCCACCTCCTGGGTTCAAGCGATTCTCCTTTCCTTAGCGTCCCGATTAGCTGGGATTACAGGCATGCACCACTATACCCAGCTACTTTTTGTATTTTTAGTAGAGACAGGGTTTTACCATGTCGGCCAGTCGGGTCTTAAACTCCTGGCCTCAAGTGATCTGCCTGCCTCAGCCTCCCAAAGTGCTGGGATTATAGGGGTGAACCACCCCACTCGACCATTAAAGATGTTGTATAATTTAAAATTTTAAAACAGGCACTGTTCACTATGTACAATACAGCAGATCAAAGACACACAAAAAAGCACAATCTTCTCCCTCAAGGGGTTCACAGTCTCATGAGGAAGATGAACTCTAAACAAAGAGCAGCAACACTGCACCGGAAGGAACACAGTGGACCTGCAGTGAAAAGGAGACGGGCACTCAGTCCCTAGGGATTGGTCAGGGAAGACAACTGAGGCAGGGACATTTGAACTCAGTCTTACAGTCCAGGAGTCCTGAGAACAGACTCTTTATCCTGCCCAAAATCTTTAGAAATGGAGAACCATTTGTTTAAGCCTATAGCTATCCTAGAAAGGAAAAAGGAGTGTCCTTGGTGGGTGAGTGTATTAGTCAGTTCTCACACTGTGATAAAGAAATACCTGAGACTGGGTAATCTATAAAGAAAAGAGGTTTAATTGGCTCATTGTTCTGCAGGCTGTACAGGAAGCATAGTGGCTTCTGCCTCTGGGAAGCCTTCAGGAAGTTTCCAATCATGGTGAAAGGTCAAGCAGAGGGAAAGGCACTTCAAACAGCCAGAGCAGGAAGAACAGAGATGGGGCGGTGGGGGCGGGGGCAGGTGCTACATACTTTTAAACCACCAGATCTTGTGAGAACTCTATCACTAATACAGCACCAAAAGGATGGTGCTAAATCATTTATGGTACAAAATGGGAAGAGAAGTGATATCATCAATAATTAATGGAATGAGAAAGGTTAAACTGGTAACAACTGAGGAACAAAAATGGTAATATAACTGGAGAAGGAGTGATATAACCAGATATAACCCACCCCCATGATCCAATCACCTCCCACCAGATCCCACCTCCAACACTGGGGATTACAATTTGGCATAAGATTTGAGCAGGAACGTTAAGTCCAAACCAGATCAGTAGGTAACTATGGTAAGTAGCCAAAATGCAATGGGCATTCAAATGAAGAAGACACCCACAGCCTGAAATGTGCTCAGAAAGCTGCTGCAACTTATGGGCATATACCCCAAAGAATGGAAAGCTGGAATTCAAAGAGATACTTGTACACCTATGTTCATGGCAGTCTTACAATAGCCCGCAGGGTGGAAGAAAACTAAGTGTCCACCAACAGAAGAATGGATAAACCAAATGTGGTACATGCATACAATGGAATATCATTCAACTTAAAAAAGAAGGAAATTCTGGCACAGGCTACCACATGGATGAGCCTTCAAGACATGATGCTAAGTGAAATAAGCCAGTCACAAAAGGACAAATACTGTGTGATTTCACTTACTTGAAGTACCTAGAGTAGTCAAATTCATAAGACAGAAAGTAGAAGGTGGTTTCCAGAGGCCTGAAGAGGGGAACTGGGAGTTATCTTTTAATGGGAATGGAGTTTCAGTTGAGTAAGATGAAGAAGTTCCAGAGATGAACGATGGTAATGGTAGCACAACAATGTCAACGTACTTAATACTACTGAACCGTATACTTTAAAACGGTTAAAATGGCAAATTTTATATTTATCCTGCCACAATATTTAAAAAGAGGGGGGTGGGTAGAAACAAGCTATGAGGAAGCTGGGCGAGAGCTGTGGGGAGCCGGCAGCTGGGCGGCATGGCATGGGAGCAGGAGGGCACTGAGGACGTTTGTTCTCAGGGGTTAAAGTGGAACTTCCCAGGAGTAGCCCTGGACAAGTCAAAGCGCACCTCCCACTGAGTCAGGGAAGTGTGGGCCGCTCAACGGGAGAGGCAGGACAGTACAGCAAGATCTCATTCATGTAAGGGAGATAAAACACTAAACAAGACTCTATGCTCCCATAGGAACACTTATATTTCCTAGAAGAAGATCTGGAAGCATACTCCTGACTGTGGTTGTCATTGGGAAAAGGCTTGGAACTTGTAGTAAAGGAAAAGTTTAGCATTACCTGAATGTTTGGATTGTTTTACACCAAGACTATATTTGGGTATTCACATAAGAATAACTTAAGTTTAAATGAGAAAAGTTGGCTAGGTGCGGTGGCTCACACCTGTAATCCCAGTGCTTTGGGAGGCCAAGGCAGGAGGATTCCTTGGGCAACATAGCGAGACCTCATCTCTACAAAAATAAAAAATAATCAGCCAGAGCTGTGATCCTGTGATCTCACCACTACACTCCAGCCTGGGTGACAGAGTGAGAGGCTGTCAAAAAAAAAAAAAAAAAAAAAAAAAAAAAAAAAAAAAAACAGAGAGAGAGAGAGAGGTAGAAAGAGAAAAGGATGGTGCAATAGTTTCTTAGTCTTAACCAGACTCATTAACAAAAATAGTAGGGTCTATTTTGAACCAAAGGTTCAAGTTCTACTAGTTTTCATATACTTAAAAAAAAATCCCTCAGAAACATCCCCTTGACACATCTTTGGGGAACATGGAATGTGAAGAATTGTTTCTGTTGCTCTCCCCCACTCCACCCCACCCCATGCCAACATTCTGCATCTCTGCACATCAGGGAGCCACCGGCCTTGTCAGCCTTCACCCTAGGCCCACACTGTCCCTGCTGCAGATCAGCAGCCAGTCTCCACCTGTGGGAACTCTCTCTTGTTGTGTTTGAGATGTTAAGATGTTGTGAGAAAAGTGTGGAACTAGGAGTCAAGGAAGCTTCAGTCCTGGCTCGGCCACTTACTTATTGTTCAAAGT
Source organism: Rhinopithecus roxellana (assembly GCF_007565055.1). Classification (NCBI taxonomy): domain Eukaryota; kingdom Metazoa; phylum Chordata; class Mammalia; order Primates; family Cercopithecidae; genus Rhinopithecus; species Rhinopithecus roxellana. The sequence goes on along the minus strand of NC_044553.1, from coordinate 28,701,215 downwards.
TGGCTTTTTATTTAAATCTCTGTGTTTCTGTTTTCTTGCTTAGAAATTGTTACAATCTATGGCTATCATAAGGTTGATAGGAGAATACAGATATTTAAGACAGTCTGCATAGGCCAGGCGTAGTGGCTCATGCCTGTAATCTCAGCACTTTGGGGAGCTGAGGTGGGAGGATCTCTTGAGCCCGGGAGGCCAAGGCTACACTGAGCTGTGTTGGTGCTACCACACTCCAGCCTGGAGCCTGGGTGACAGAGCCAGACCTTATCTCAAAAAAAAAAAAAAAAAGACCTTTTGTCTTTGGGAAATAAATACTGAAGATTAGCTTCAAATGGACAGTGGTGTGGATGTGACACTTGCTTCTCCGACTAAGTTGTAAACTTATCCAAGGCATTGTCCACTGTGGCTCCCACCAAGTTTTTAGGCTTATCTTCATAGGTGATCTTGCTTTGATGTGCTATGAAAGGCTGTCCCAGCAGATGGCAGAAGAGAACTGAGTCAGGAAAAAACAACCCAAATATTTCAGTGTGCACTGTAAACTGGGTAAAGCTTCTGCACCTTAATGTTCCTGCCGCAGTAGCTCTACACATCAACTTCACAATCGCTACTGAACTTCCTGAATAAAGGTGGGTCAGCAAAGGCATGAGGGTTACCACTCTATCCAGACACCATGTCACTGAGACTCACTTAGGAAGAACATTCATTTCCTGAGCACTTCCGTAGTACTGGAAACAGGAATGAATACAGAAAGTCCCTGTTCCCCCGGGGTTCACAGTCCGGCTGAGATCAAATAAGGACAGAACAATTTGCATTTTGCCGGGCCATCTTATAACAACAATAATTTCCTGAATGTTTTCAGGTTGCCTGCTTTAGCCGTATGTTCTTCTCTGGCTGCTTCTCTCCAGCCCCAGCCTCAAGTCCAGCTCATCATCTCTGGCCTGGGCTACAGCAACAACCTCCTAAGGGAGCTGCCTCTGCTCTTATCCACCTGCAGTTTATTCTCACCGTGTAGACAAGGTAATCTTTTAAAAATGCAAATACAATTACACTGTGCACCACCTACTCAAAAGATCTAATGGCTTTGTATTGACCTCATAATAATACCCCTACCCTGAATCTTACTTACAAGGCTTTTTGTGATCCCTGTTTTTTTTTCTTCTAACTTGTCTGACCCTCTCCTCTTGCAAGCAACTCAAGAGACTGACTTCCAGTTTCCCAAATGATTTTTATCCCCTCCTGGATTTGCCCAAATTGCTTTTCTCTCTACCTAGAATACCTTAAAACTAAAACTCCCTCCCTCCCATCTACCCATCCTCCTTAACTTGGCTAACTAGTATTTATTCTTCAGCTCTCAGGTTAGATGTCCTTTCTTTTGGGAAACTATCCCTGACAGTACAAGGCTGGGCTGAATAACCCTCCTGGGTACTCCAGAGCACCCTCTGCTTCCATTCCCCTCGCATTTACCATATTTCTTCGTAATGAGTTTGCGTGTCTTCCTGTCTACCGTAAGCTCCTAGCACATGAGGACTTCCTCTCACACAACAATGTATCCTCATATCTTGACACAGATCTTGGTACAGAGCAGCACTCAATCAAAAGTTATCGAGTAAATGAATAAATATATCATAAAACACACTGACACCATCCAATAAGTCATAAAATTCTTGGGGTACAATGTCTTAGGAGAGCAGATCATTCTGTGTGTATCAGCCATATCCCCCCCCTTTTTTTTTTTTTTTTTTTTTTTTTTTGAGACAGAGTCTCACTTTGTCACCCAGGCTGGTATAATCTCAGCTCACTGCAACCTCCGACTCCTGGGTTCAAGCAATTCTCCTGCCTCAACCTCCCAAGTAGCTGGAACTACAGGCGCCCACCACCGCGCCCGGCTAATTTTTGTATTTTTAGTAGAGACTGGGTTTCGCCATACTGGCCAGGCTGGACTTGAACTCCTGACCTCAGGTGATCCACGGGCCTCAGCCTCCCGAAGTGCTGGGATTACAGGTGTGAACCACCATGCCTGACCAGCCATATCCCTTTTCATCAAGATGTTGTCAACCATGTGTTCTCAAGTTGTGACCAGGCACGGTGGCTCACACCTGTAACCTCAGCACTTTGGAAGGTCAAGGCAGGAGGATTGCTTGACATCAGGAGTTCAAGAACACCCTGGGCAACATAGGTAGATGCCGTCTCTACAAAAATAATTTTTAAATATTGGCTGGGCATGGTGGCGCACACCTGTGGGGTCCCAGCTACTCAGGAAGCTGAGGCGGGAGAATCATCTGAGCCCAGGAGGTCGAGGCTGCAGTGACCCGTGATTGCGCCACTGCACTCCAACCTGAGCGACAGAGCAAGACCCTGTCTCAAAACAAAACAAAACAAACAAACAAACAAGTCCTTGTTGTTTTATGCAAATAGGCTTTGAACTTGGAGTAAGTCACCTAGTCAATCTTCTCATCCACAGCAAAGGAGTTCTGAAACAAACAAACAAAAGCAGTTTTTACTTTTCACAGTGTTTCTCGTGTCATCCCAGGTGGTTCAAATGAAAAGGCTTGAATGAAGGGACTATTCACAGAGTTTCTGGACTGTATAAGGTAACAAACAAGGTATGGTAGGACACCTAGAGACTAGCAGTGCTGAGAAGCTATTACCACCCTCCCTGCTTCCAGGGCCTATTGGGACAAGGGAAGGAAACACTTATCAGAGCCCAGTGAGTAAGAGTCGTACCTAGGATGCAGCTACAGCCAGATATAGCATGCCAAAGCAGGAAGAGAGCTGGGAAGAGCTACCCTGACCTCTGTTGAATCCCACCCTCCCATCGTCCCACAGAGCCTCCCACTGGCTAAACCCCAAAGCCAGCTGGGAAGAAAGCCTGGACAGTGCAGTCCACTGGACTCAGCGGAGCAGGGCAGAGCATGAAACTGGGAGGAGCCGGGCGCGGTGGCTCAAGCCTGTAATCCCAACATTTTGGGAGGCCGAGACGGGCGGATCACGAGGTCAGGAGATCGAGACCATCCTGGCTAACATGATGAAACCCCGTCTCTACTAAAAAAATACAAAAAACTAGCCGGGCGAGGTGGCGGGCGCCTGTAGTCCCAGCTACTCAGGAGGCTGAGGCAGGAGAATGGCGTAAACCCGGGAGGCGGAGCTTGCAGTGAGCTGAGATCCGGCCACTGCACTCCAGCCCGGGCGACAGAGCAAGACTCCGTCTCAAAAAAAAAAAAAGAAAGAAAGAAAGAAACTGGGAGGGACCCTAGGTGCACAAATAACCAGCATCTCACTTCAGCCAGCACCTGTGAAAGCAGGACTGCATCATCTCTATGTCCTTAGAAAAATGTAATTAAGAAATAGAAAATACAGAGATTTAATTATTAAATACTTTAAATGCACAGAAAAATCCAGAAATAAATATAACAGACACCCATTTGTGGTCAATCCAGATGTAACACAGTAATTTTTAGTTATATGTTGTTTAAAAGTTGTTTTTTGTTTCTTAAGGAAAAAAATTGCAGATGCAGTTAAGATCACTCTCATAGGCCAGGTGCGGTGACTCATGCCCGTAATCCCAGAACTTAGGGAGGCCGAGGCAGGCAGATCACTTGAGGTCAGGAGTTCGAGACCAATCTGGCCAACATGGTGAAATCCAGTCTCCACTAAAAACAGAAAATACAAACATTAGCCAGGAGTGGTGGCATATACAAAGGCCCGGATCCCCATATTTCCTTCTTGCCGTTTTCTTTATATTTCTGAGACAGAGTCTCACCCACTCTCCTGGAGTGTGATGGTGCGATCTCAGCTCAGTGCAGCCTCCGCCTCCTGGGTTCAAGTGATTCTCATGCCTCAGCCCTCCAGAGTAGCTGAGATTACAGACATGTACCCTCATGCCCGGCTAATTTTTTTGAATTTTTAGTAGAGACAGGGTTTTGCCATGTTGCCCTGGCTGGTCTCAAACTCCTGGCCCCAAGTGATCCACCTGCCTCAGCATCCCAATATGCTGGGATTACAGGTGAGCGCCAGCAAGCCCAGACCCTTGCTGTTTTTACACCTTCTCTATACCCATAGTGTTTCCCATGTACGTTTTTTTTTTTTTAATTTCTCATTTTTATTACCATGTAAGTTTTCTACTCCAGGAGTGCAGGCCTGTGATTGCAGCATCCTGAGTAGAGCTGATAATCCCAGTTACTCGGGAGACTGAAGCACAAGAATCATTTGAACCTGGGAGGTGGAGGTTGCAGTGAGCTGAGATTGTGCCACTGCACTCCAGCCAGAGTGATGGTGTGAGACCCTGTCTCAAAAAAAAAAGCAATTACTTGCATGTCTCTCTCCCATTCCTCCTGTCTCTCATCTTCTCCGGAGATAAACACTAGCATTAGGTCGGTGTGTATTCTTCCATCTATAATTTGGCTACATATATTTGTATCTATAAACAATATATAACACTGTTTTATGTCATTTTTTAAATTTACAAACTGGTCCCATACTATGATATCCTTTTGCATCTTATTTTATAAACTCAGTACACTGTTTCTGAGACTTGTGTGTATTGATACATATAGATCTGATTAGTTTGTTTTGACTTCTATATGGTTTTCTATTTCATAGATACCTATATTCCCTGTGATTTGTGTATTTCTACTTATACTTTTTGCTTCCTAGCCCTTTTTTGGAAAAGGGAGGGTATCATGCTTTCTTTATTCCCTCTATTTTCCCATAACCATTTAGGAAGTTACAGATTTTTTTTTCTTATCTTTAATTTTAGAATGGAAGTGCTGGCTCACACCTGTAAACCCAGCACTTTGGGAGGCTGAGGTGGGCAGATGGTTTGAGCCCAGGAGTTCGAGACCAGTCTGGGCAACATGACAAAATCCCATCTCTACAAAAATTACAAAAATTAGCTGGGTGTGATGACGCACACCTGTAGTCCCAACTCCTCAAGAGGCTGAGGCAGGAGGATCAACCTTACAGGCTACAATGAGGCAAGATCTCACCACTGCACTCCAGTCTAGACAACAGAACAAGACCTTGTCTCTAAAAACATAAATAAATAAATAATAACACAAATGTAAAAATAAAAAATAATGTCAAAATTTTAACATGCATGGATGACAAAGAAAATATTAGGATATTATAATGTTTTAGTTCTGCAGCTGGGCGCAGTGGCTCACGACTGTAATCCCGGAAGTTTGGGAGGCTGAGGCAGGTGGATCATTTGACGTCAGGAGTTCAAGATCAGCCCGACCAACATGACCAAAACCCCATCTCCATTAAAAATGGAAAAAATTAGCTGGGCATGGTGGTGGGCGCCTATAATCCCAGATACTCGGGAGGCTGAGGCAAGAGAATCACTTAAACCCAGGAGGCAGAGGTGGCAGTGAGCGGAGATTGCACCACTGCACTCCAGCCTAGGTGACAGAGCGAGACTCCATCTGAAAAAAAATAAATATATATATAAAAAAGAATATTTTAGCTCTGGATTATCCTCTCCTATCTTCCATGTTATTGTTGTCTAGAATTTTAGTTCTGCTTCTTTAACCTCAACATGTAATCATTTTAAAATTTATTTTTAGTCGAAGTTTTAGCAAATAGATGAACAAGGTAGGCTGCACACTGAGGGAGGCAGACTCCTGTGAAGGAGGCAAGAGAGAATTTTGGAACATTCCAAATGCTCAGCCCAGGGGTAGGTTGGTTCCAAATGGACTCGAGGCTGGTGGAGGTGGCATTTGAGGCTGGCTTGAAGATTAAAGTTGGTAACGTTCAACCACATGAGGAGTTGGGAAGGCAGGGGGAGTGGTGAGGTCATGGCCAGCATTATGAACTCAAAGAGCACCTTTCAGGAGTGCAGGAAGCCTGGGGTGGGGCAGGGCCTGGGGGTACATGGGGCTAGGAGACGACCTCCTTTGGCTGTGATTTGGCATTTCCTCCATATCTAACTTGCCTGCAGAGAAGCAGGGTAGATGGAACCAGATCCTGTTGGGGATGAGCATGTCAGGTGGTGGGGACACTGAGACAGAGCACCCTGGCTGCTGTTAGAGAGCTGTTCAGTCATCACACTTGACCCCAGTCGGTCAGTCAGGTCTGTCCAGGTGCTGTGATTCACCTTGCCGGCTCAGGGGAGACACTGAGTGGTACTGTGCGGGGCACAGGTGTAGAGGAGTCCTGCAGTTGAGTATTCGGCTTTTTATCTGCCAATGATGCAGTTGATTAGGGGTCCACAGCCTGTTTCCTAATGCTCTGAGATTCTGTGCCCAGCCCAGGTCCCTCTGTTCTGGAAACAAAGGCCTGGATCCCCATATTTCCTTCTTGCTGTTTTCTTTATGTTTCTGAGACAGACTCTCGCCCACTCTCCTGGAGTGTGATGGTGCGATCTCAGCTCAGCGCAACCTCTGCCTCCTGGGTTCAAGTGATTCTCATGCCTCAGCTCTCCAGAGTAGCTGAGATTACAGACATGTACCCTCATGTCCAGCTAATTTTTTTGAATTTTTAGTAGAGACAGGGTTTTGCCATATTGCCCAGGCTGGTCTCAAACTCCTGGCCCCAAGTGATCCATCTGCTTCGGCATCCCAATGTGCTGGGATTAGAGGTGAGCACTACCACGCCCAGACCCTTACTGTTTTTATACTTTCTCTATATCCATAAGTGTTTCCCATGTAAGTTTTTTTTTTTTAATTTCTCATTTTTATTACCATGTAAGTTTTCTACTCCAGGAATGCAGGCCTGTGATTGCAGCATCCTGAGTAGAAATACTTCTGCATTTCCAGAAGTAGGGAATAATGGAGAGAGAAAAAATAATGGGATGGGACCATTTTGTGGAGAGTAGGCTTTTTTTTTTTTTTTTTAGCTCCATCCTTAACTGCAAGACTTAAAATTGTGAAATAACTTGGTTGCTCAGAAAATAATCATACTATATGTGTGGAAAAGTCCTTAGAAAAATAGTTTTTTGCTGGGTGCGGTAGCCCACACCTATAATCCAAGCACTTTGGGAGGATGAGGCGAGCAGATCACCTCAGGTGAGGAGTTTGAGACCAGCCTGGTAAACATGGCAAAACGCTGTCTCTACTAAAAACACAAAAATCAGCCAGGCGTGGTGGCACATGCACCTGTAATCCCAGCAACTCGGGAGGCTGAGGCAGGAGAATCACTTGAACCCAGGAGGCAGGGAGCCAAAATTGTGCCACTACTCTCCAGCCTGGGCAACAAGAGCAAAACTCCATCTGAAAAAAAAAAAAAAAAAAAAAAAAAAGTGAAAAGGGATACCAAAAAGATAAGACAATGAAGTAGGGAAAATATTTGTATAATGTCAATGTGAGGGAGGCCATCCTAAGTTTAACATGGAAATGAGAAACCAAAAAGGAAAGATTGGAAATGCAATCACAAAAAGATTTCTTTATGACGCAAAAATCTCAGAAACAAAATTCATAAGCAAATGATAAATCGGGAGAATTCAATGTATGTCAGACAGAGGGTTAATATCAGTACAAATCAATAGGAAAAAGACATCTTCCCAATAGGAGTGGGCACAGGGCATGGGTATATAACTTAAAAACAAGTAGAAATGACCAGTAAATATATGAAACCATTCATAACCGTGAGAGTAATAAAAGAAATGCGGCCAGCTGCGGTGGCTTGTGCCTGTAATCCTAGCACTTTGGGAGGCCAAGGTGGGAGGATCACTTGAAGCCTGGAGTCTAATGCCAGCTTGGGCAACAAAGCAAAAGCCTATATCTACAAAAAAAAAAAAAAAAATTTTTTTGAAACAGTCTCACTCTGTTGCCCAGGCTGGAGTGCACTGGCACAATCACAGCTCACTGCAACCTTTGCCTCCCAGGCTCAAGTGATCCTCCTAACTCAGCTTCCCAAGTGTCTGGGACTACAGATGCATGCCATCATGCCAAGCTAATTTTTGTATTTTTAGTAGAAATAGGATTTCTCCATGTTGCCCATGCTGGTCTTGAACTCCTGGAATCAAGCAAGCCACCCCACTTGGCCTCCCCAAGTGTTGGGATTATAGGTGTAAGCCACTGTGCCCAGCCCTCAAAAAAAAAAAAAAAAAAAAAAAAATTTAATTAGCTGGGCATTGTGTTGCACACCTGTAGTCCCAGCTACTCCAGAGGCTGAGGAAGGAGGATGGCTTGAGTCCAGGCTGCAGTGAGCCGAGATTGCACCACTGTACTCCAGCCTGGGTGACAGAGCGAGACCCTGTCTTAGAAAGAGAAGAAGAGGAAGAAGAGGGAAAAGAGGAGAAGAAGGAGGAGGAGGAGGAGAAACAGAAAGAGGAGGAGGAGAAGAAAAAAGAGGAGGAGAAGAAGAAGGAAGAGGAGGAGGAAAAAGGAGGAGGAGGAAGAGGAGGAGATGCAACTAAAGCCATAAGAGGAGGAGGAAGAGGAGGAGGGTGAGGGAGGGAGAAGTAGGGGGAGAAGGGGAGGGAGGAGGAGGAGGAGAAAATGTAACAGAAGGAAATGCAACTAAAGCCACAGGAGGAAGAAGGAGGAGGTGGGAGGAAGGAGGAGAAGGAAATCCAACTAAAACCACAGGAGGAGGAAGAAGGAGGAGGGGAAATGAAGGAGGAGGAGGAGGGAGGAGGAGAAGAATGAGAAATGCAACTAAAGCCACAAGATACCTCTTTTTGCCTGCTGAATCGGCAGAGATCAGAAAGATATGGTCATAATGACAGCTGGACAGGGGAGAGTTTAAGTAAACAGACACTCATCCACTGCTGGGGCTGTAAATTGGAACAACTGTTCTGTAGGGCCACAGCCCTAAAAATGTCCCATCTGTTTGCACCAGAAATTTTATTTCTAGAAATGGATCCTGAAGAAATAATCCGATGTGCAAAATGAATGCATCAATATGCATTGCAGTGGCACTCATACATGGAATATGGAAATTGCCTAAATGTTCACCCAAGAATCCAAACAACTTTCCTCTTGCTCACCCATCAGTCACCTAAGTCCTTCAGGCAAGTGTTAAAAAACAAAGCACCTGTGATTTAGCTTAAGGAGCCCATCCCAGCCTTTCCCAGGCCTAAGCCTCCCTTTGCCCTGTTGTGCTGCTTAGGCAGGGCCAGATTGAGCTCTTTGCAGTGGAGCAGGGTGTCCCATCCAGGACCGGAGAAGTGGGCAGCTGCTGAGGATGTAACTTGTGCTTTGTTTCTTGGTGTCCAGGAAGAATAGAAAGCATTTTCTGTCTCCCTAGGGACCTGTTTTTTTTTTTCTCTAAAATCTGGCTTCTTACCACTCTTGGGCCCTCAGAGCCTGACATGGTTGGCTCCACCCCTCACCTCCTCACCACCTAGGAAGCCTCTTCTAAGTTCCAGCCACCCAGGCCTTCTTTCAAGTCTTCAAACTCATCATGCCTCCTCTGGCCATGCAGTCTTTGCAGATACTAGTCCCTTTGCCCAAAACACTCCTCCCTTCCTCTTCTGCCTGGTTACTTCTGAGCTTGGACTTTTCTGTCTCAGGAAGCTCTTCCTTGGCCTAAGGTTTTATAGGCTCCTTTGCTCTGCAGCCCATTTGCAATTTTTACCTTAATTTATGCAACTGTTTGGTTTCTATCTCTCTCTCCCAAGATTCTCAGCACCATGTGGCAGGACCATGTATCAGCTGTAGCCCGTGTCCACAGGGTGTGTGATGCATGACCCCAGCCTGGGGTGACACAGCTGAAAGGGGCAGAGTGGTGCTGGCCTGAGTTCCTCCACTACCTTCCTTGGTCCTCCCGCTCTCCAACCCCAGGGGTAGGTTCTCTGTCTCTTACTTTTGTCTTGTCCACTCTGAACTCTGGGATCCCAAGAGATGAGTTCTGTATTTTCACCTGTGATCAACATTTTCCTCTCTGGCCCTCATCTCCTTAACTGTAGTTTGGAGAGAATAGTAACCACCTCACAAGGTTGTGGTGACAATTAAATGAATTAATATGTTAAGGGCTTATCATGGTGCCTGGCATGTAATAAGCACTCAATTAATGTTATCTGTTAGTATTGCTATTGCTGTTATTGTTACCACAAAGCAGGAACAAACAACAGAGTATGGCTGGCAATGTGGGGGCATGGGATAATGCAGTGGTATATGTTATGAGTTGAACGGTGGCCCCCCAAAAAGATATGTCCATTTCCTAACCCCAATACCCTGTGAATCTGGCGTTACTGTAGATGTAATCAAGGATCTCAAGATAAGATTATCTGAGTGGGACCTGAATCCAGCCAGTATCTTTATAGGAGACAGAAAAAAAGACCCCTTGAAGACAGAGGCAGAGGCGGGAGCAATGCAGCCCTGAGCCAAGGAATGTCTGGGGCCCGCAGGAACTGGAAGAGGCAAGGAGGGGCTCTGCCACAGCACATTTCGAGGAAACGTGGCCCTGCCAGCACCTTGCTGTCAGACTTCTGGCCTCTAGCACTATGAGCAAATTTCTGGCATTTTAAGCCAACCAGGTGTTTCCATTTGTTACAGCAGCCACAGGAAAGTCACCTTCAGAGCAAAATGTTGCTGTCTAAAAATGTCCCTGGACCAGGACAGTTGACCCATTAGCCAGTACCTCAGGGAAGTGGGCGGGGGGAGGGGTAGTGGCCCAGCACTGCCCTGTGTTGGTGCTACAGAGGGGCTCAGGCCTGAGGACCTTCTGGAGGCCAGGCGCTGGAGATGCCCTCTTCACTGTGGAGGCCTCAGCAAGTTCCTTCCCCTCTGTAGGCCTCACCCCTACCCCCCACTTGATGTTTTACGTGTCTCTGTGAGTCTCAGGGATAAAACACCCCCATGTGACCAACTCCTCTGAGGTCAGATCTGGCAAAGCCAGGAGCAGCCTCTGGGGTGAAGTGGATGCTTGCCCGCCGCTCCCTGCACTGCCCGGGACTTCAGGGCCAGCAGTTTCTGAGGGGCTGCCCTCCCACACCTCCTCATTCCCACTCTAACCACACATGTGTGGTTATGGGCATGTGTGTGGGTGGGGCTGGGGAGGCAGGAGCAGCTGTTTGAGTGACACCAAGAACAACTTTGTGAACATGGACACTCCAGCTGAAAGGAAACGCAGGTTCATTGAGTCCAGTGCTCTCATCGTACAGCTGGAAAACCAAGGTCCAGAGAGAAGAGGGACTAAGATTATACCTTGATCAGCACTTAAGCTGAGCCGGGAACCCAGGCTGCCTGTCCGCCCCTGAGAAGTATGTGTTTACAAAGTGCATGCTTGGGATAAGGCTGCCCTATGTGTGGGTTGAAGTGTTGCTATGAGCCTATTCATGCAATAGTTTGTATCTGACAGCTCTGTGTGTTCATTTGGGTTCACCTTGTGGGGATTATGTTTAACCTGATGGTTAAGCCTTGAAAGCTGAGGAGGAGGAGAAGGAAGAGGAACGGGAGGGATGGGCGAGGAGGGAGTTCGCAGCTGAGCAGGGTCAGGAAAGGAGCCTGGAGGACTACTCCTCAGTAGATGGGCAAGCTCTGTTCTCTTGTGGAGACTTTTAGTTCTTCCCGTTGGGAAATTATTCTAGGCTCCTAACATGCCTCAGACCACAGATCTAACACATACCTACAAGAGCACTCCAAGCAGAGTAGCACCAACTCCCTCCCACCCTGGTGAGCACTGCCAGGTCAGCACTGTGGGGCGAGTGCTCAGAGCCCCAGACCAGGTGAAGGACCAGCATCTGCCGGACGATGGACTCAAGTGTGCAGAACATGGTGCTAGGCCCTATAAGTTCAGTAAAGGAAGTAAGGGAAAAAAATTTACCATTTCTTTTTAAGTTTTTTTTTTTTTTCTTTTCTTTTTTTTGAGATGAAGCCTTGCTCTGTCACCCAGGCTGCAGTGCAGTGGCGTGATCTCCGCTCACTGCGACCTCTACCTCCCGAGTTCAAGCAGTTCTCCTGTCTCAGCCTCTGGAGTAGCTGGGATTACAGGTGCCCACCATGCCTGGCTAATTTTTGTATTTTTAGTAGAGGTGGGGTTTCACCATGTTGGCCAGGCTGGTCTCAGACTCCTGATCTCCGCCTCTCAAAGTGCTGGGATTACAGGCATGAACCACTGCACCCAGCACAATTTATCATTTCAGTGTGTTGAGACTCCAACCCTGTGGGAAACTGCCTGATATGAAAACCTTTTCAGAAAACTGGCAAATGTATACAGATCTTCATGGCCTAAGTAATTTTATGACAAGGAGTGAAAACGTAGCATGTAGTTTGGGTGAGGAAGGAGGAGGCAGGCTTGAAGCAGGACCTTCAGGAAGGGGAGAGGGAATGCCTGACATTAAAGAGAGGGAGGATTGTGCCTGGGAAGTACAGTGGTGAGTGCCAGGGGCCCAGGCCCTGGAGCCCTCAGCCTGCTCCATAGTCTGTGATCTCCCTTGGAGCTGTGAAAGCCTTTACTGGTCTCCACAGTGAGCCCGCTTTTTAAAAATGGACACATTGTCATTGTACATAAAATGGGTACAATTTGATGTTTCAATACAGATGTGCTTCATAATGATCAAATCAGGGAGATAGCACATCTATCCCCTCATGCATGAATCATTTCATATATGCAATGAAGTACTATTCAGCCATAAAAAGAACAAAATCCTGTCATTTGGAACCACATGGATGAACCTGGAGGACACCACGTTGAGTGAAATAATCCAGGCACGCATAGACAAATAGCCCACAATCTCACTCGTATGTGGAGTCTTAAAAAAAAAAGGTAAACTTGAGGGGGCGGAGCAAGATGGCCGAATAGGAACAGCTCCAGTCTCCAACTCCCAGCGCGAGCGACACAGAAGACCGGTGATTTCTGCATTTTCAACTGAGGTACTGGGGTCATCTCACTAGGGAGTGCCGGACAATCGGTGCTGGTCAGCTGCTGCAGCCTGACCAGCGAGAGCTGAAGCAGGGCGAGGCATCGCCTCACCTGGAAGCGCAAGGGGGAAGGGGATCCGTTTTCCTAGCCAGGGGAACTGAGACACACAACACCTGGAAAATCGGGTAACTCCCACCCCAATACTGCACTGTAAGCATACAGGCACACCAGGAGAATATATCCCACACCTGGCCGGGAGGGTCCCACGCCCACGAAGCCTCCCTCACTGCTAACACAGCAGTCTGCCGCGATCTATCCGCAAGGCAGCAGCGAGGCTGGGGGAGGGGCGCCCGCCATTGCTGAGGCTTAAGTAGGTAAACAAAGCCGCTGGGAAGCTCGAACTGGGTGGAGCTCACAGCAGCTCAAGGAAGCCTGCCTGTCTCTGTAGTCTCCACCTCTGGGGACAGCGCACAGCTGAAGACCAACAGGGGAAGTAGCGGGAGCCGGTGCAGACGCGAACGACTCTGTCTGACAGCTTTGGGGAGAGCCGCGGATCTCCCAACGCGGAGGTTGAGATCTGAGAACGGACAGACTGCCTGCTCAGGTGGGTCCCTGACCCCTGAGTAGCCTAGCTGGGAGAAATCCCCCACTAGGGGCAGTCTGACACCCCACACCTCACAGGGTGGAGTACACCCCTGAGAGGAAACTTCCAAAGGAAGAATCAGACAGGTACACTCGCTGTTCAGCAATATTCTATCTTCGGCAACCTCTGCTGCTGATACCCAGGCAAACAGGGTCTGGAGTGGACCTCAAGCAATCTCCAACAGACCAACAGACAGTCCTTCTGACTGTCAGAAGGAAAACTATCAAACAGGAAGGACACCTATACCAAAACCCCATCAGTACGTCACCACCATCAAAGACCAGAGACAGATAAAACCACAAAGATGGGGAAGAAGCAGGGCAGAAAAGCTGGAAATTCAAAAAATAAGAGCGCATCTCCCCCTGCAAAGGAGCGCAGCCCATCGCCAGCAACGGATCAAAGCTGGTCAGAGAATGACTTGGACGAGAGGAGAGAAGAAGGCTTCAGTCCATCAAACTTATCAGAGCTAAAGGAGGAATTACGTACCCAGTGCAAAGAAACTAAAAATCTTGAAAAAAGAGTGGAAGAATTGACAGCTAGACTCATTAATGCAGAGAAGATCATAAACGACATGACAGAGATGAAAACCATGACACGAGAAATACGTGACAAATGCACAAGCTTCAGTAACCGACTCGATCAACTGGAAGAAAGAGTATCAGCGATTGAAGATCAAATGAATGAAATGAAGCGAGAAGAGAAACCAAAAGAAAAAAGAAGAAAAAGAAATGAGCAAAGCCTGCAAGAAGTATGGGATTACGTAAAAAGACCAAATCTACGTCTGATTGGGGTGCCTGAAAGTGAGGGGGAAAATGGAACCAAGTTGGAAAACACTCTTCAGGATATCATCCAGGAGAACTTCCCCAACCTAGTAGGGCAGGCCAACATTCAAATTCAGGAAATACAGAGAACGCCACAAAGATACTCCTCCAGAAGAGCAACTCCAAGACACATAATTGCCAGATTCACCAAAGTTGAAATGAAGGAAAAAATCTTAAGGGCAGCCAGAGAGAAAGGTCGGGTTACCCACAAAGGGAAGCCCATCAGACTAACAGCAGATCTCTCGGCAGAAACTCTACAAGCCAGAAGAGAGTGGGGGCCAATATTAAACATTCTTAAAGGAAAGAATTTTAAACCCAGAATTTCATATCCAGCCAAACTAAGTTTCATAAGTGAAGGAGAAATAAAATCCTTTACAGATAAGCAAATGCTTAGAGATTTTGTCACCACCAGGCCTGCCTTACGAGAGACCCCGAAGGAAGCCCTAAACATGGAAAGGAACAACCGGTACCAGCCATCACAAAAACATGCCAAAATGTAAAGACCATCGAGGCTAGGAAGAAACTGCATCAACTAACGAGCAAAATAACCAGTTAATATCATAATGGCAGGATCAAGTTCACACATAACAATATTAACCTTAAATGTTAATGGACTAAATGCTCCAATTAAAAGACACAGACTGGCAAACTGGATAAAGAGTCAAGACCCATCAGTCTGCTGTATTCAGGAGACCCATCTCACATGCAGAGACATACATAGGCTCAAAATAAAGGGATGGAGGAAGATCTACCAAGCAAATGGAGAACAAAAAAAAGCAGGGGTTGCAATCCTAGTCTCTGATAAAACAGACTTTAAACCATCAAAGATGAAAAGAGACAAAGAAGGCCATTACATAATGGTAAAGGGATCAATTCAACAGGAAGAGCTAACTCTCCTAAATATATATGCACCCAATACAGGAGCACCCAGATTCATAAAGCAAGTCCTTAGAGACTTACAAAGAGACTTAGACTCCCATACAAGAATAATGGGAGACTTCAACACTCCGCTGTCAACATTAGCCAGATCAACGAGACAGAAAGTTAACAAGGATATCCAGAAATTGAACTCATCTCTGCACCAAGCGGACCTAATAGACATCTATAGAACTCTCCACCCCAAATCAACAGAATATACATTCTTCTCAGCACCACATCGCACTTATTCCAAAATTGACCACATAATTGGAAGTAAAGCACTCCTCAGCAAATGTAAAAGAACAGAAATTATAACAAACTGTCTCTCAGACCACAGTGCAATCAAACTAGAACTCAGGACTAAGAAACTCAATCAAAACCGCTCAACTACATGGAAACTGAACAACCTGCTCCTGAATGACTACTGGGTACATAACGAAATGAAAGTGGAAATAAAGATGTTCTTTGAAACCAATGAGAACAAAGATACAACATACCAGAATCTCTGGGACACATTTAAAGCAGTGTGTAGAGGGAAATTTATAGCACTAAATGCCCACAAGAGAAAGCAGGAAAGATCTAAAATTGACACTCTAACATCACAATTAAAAGAACTAGAGAGGCAAGAGCAATCACATTCAAAAGCTAGCAGAAGGCAAGAAATAACTAAGATCAGAGCCGAACTGAAGGAGATAGAGACACAAAAAACCCTCCAAAAAATCAATGAATCCAGGAGTTGGTTTTTTGAAAAGATCAACAAAATTGACAGACCGCTAGCAAGGCTAATAAAGAAGAAAAGAGAGAGGAATCAAATAGATGCAATAAAAAATGATAAAGGGGATATCACCACTGACCCCACAGAAATACAAACTACCATCAGAGAATACTATAAACGCCTCTACGCAAATCAACTAGAAAATCTAGAAGAAATGGATAATTTCCTGGACACTTACACTCTCCCAAGGCTAAACCAGGAAGAAGTTGAATCCCTGAATAGACCAATAGCAGGCTCTGAAATTGAGGCAACAATTAATAGCCTACCCACCAAAAAAAGTCCAGGACCAGATGGATTCACAGCTGAATTCTACCAGAGGTACAAGGAGGAGCTGGTACCATTCCTTCTGAAACTATTCCAATCAATAGAAAAAGAGGGAATCCTCCCTAACTCATTTTATGAGGCCAACATCATCCTGACACCAAAGCCTGGCAGAGACACAACAAAAAAAGAGAATTTTAGACCAATATCCCTGATGAACATTGATGCAAAAATTCTCAATAAAATACTGGCAAACCGGATTCAGCAGCACATCAAAAAGCTTATCCACCATGATCAAGTGGGCTTCATCCCTGGGATGCAAGGCTGGTTCAACATTCGCAAATCAATAAACGTAATCCAGCATATAAACAGAACCAAAGACAAGAACCACATGATTGTCTCAATAGATGCAGAAAAGGCTTTTGACAAAATTCAACAGCCCTTCATGCTAAAAACGCTCAATAAATTCGGTATTGATGGAACGTACCTCAAAATAATAAGAGCTATTTATGACAAACCCACAGCTAATATCATACTGAATGGGCAAAAACTGGAAAAATTCCCTTTGAAAACTGGCACAAGACAGGGATGCCCTCTCTCACCACTCCTATTCAACATAGTGTTGGAAGTTCTGGCTAGGGCAATCAGGCAAGAGAAAGAAATCAAGGGTATCCAGTTAGGAAAAGAAGAAGTCAAATTGTCCCTGTTTGCAGATGACATGATTGTATATTTAGAAAACCCCATCGTCTCAGCCCAAAATCTCCTTAAGCTGATAAGCAACTTCAGCAAAGTCTCAGGATACAAAATTAATGTGCAAAAATCACAAGCATTATTATACACCAGCAACAGACAAGCAGAGAGCCAAATCAGGAATGAACTCCCATTCACAATTGCTTCAAAGAGAATAAAATACCTAGGAATCCAGCTTACAAGGGATGTAAAGGACCTCTTCAAGGAGAACTACAAACCACTGCTCAGTGAAATAAAAGAGGACACAAACAAATGGAAGAACATACCATGCTCATGGATAGGAAGAATCAATATCGTGAAAATGGCCATACTGCCCAAGGTTATTTATAGATTCAATGCCATCCCCATCAAGCTACCAATGAGTTTCTTCACAGAATTGGAAAAAACTGCTTTAAAGTTCATATGGAACCAAAAAAGAGCCCGCATTGCCAAGACAATCCTAAGTCAAAAGGACAAAGCTGGAGGCGTCACGCTACCTGACTTCAAACTATACTACAAGGCTACAGTAACCAAAACAGCATGGTACTGGTACCAAAACAGAGATATAGACCAATGGAACAGAACAGAGTCCTCAGAAATAATACCGCACATCTACAGCCATCTGATCTTTGACAAACCTGAGAGAAACAAGAAATGGGGAAAGGATTCCCTATTTAATAAATGGTGCTGGGAAAATTGGCTAGCCATAAGTAGAAAGCTGAAACTGGATCCTTTCCTTACCCCTTATACGAAGATTAATTCAAGATGGATTAGAGACTTAAATGTTAGACCTAATACCATAAAAACCCTAGAAGAAAATCTAGGTAGTACCATTCAGGACATAGGCATGGGCAAGGACTTCATGTCTAAAACACCAAAAGCAACGGCAGCAAAAGCAAAAATTGACAAATGGGATCTAATTAAACTAAAGAGCTTTTGCACAGCAAAAGAAACTACCATCAGAGTGAACAGGCAACCTACAGAATGGGAGAAAATTTTTGCAACCTACTCATCTGACAAAGGGCTAATATCCAGAATCTACAAAGAACTCAAACAAATATACGAGAAAAAAACAAACAACCCCATCAAAAAGTGGGGAAAGGATATGAACAGACATTTCTCAAAAGAAGATATTCATATAGCCAACAGACACATGAAAAAATGCTCATCATCACTCGCCATCAGAGAAATGCAAATCAAAACCACAATGAGATACCATCTCACACCAGTTAGAATGGCAATCATTAAGAAGTCAGGAAACAACAGGTGTTGGAGAGGATGTGGAGAAATAGGAACACTTTTACACTGTTGGTGGGATTGTAAACTAGTTCAACCATTATGGAAAACAGTATGGCAATTCCTCAAGGATCTAGAACTAGATGTACCATATGACCCAGCCATCCCACTACTGGGTATATACCCAAAGGATTATAAATTATTCTACTACAAAGAAACATGTACACGTATGTTTATTGCGGCACTATTCACAATACCAAAGACTTGGAATCAACCCAAATGTCCATCTGTGACAGACTGGATTAAGAAAATGTGGCACATATATACCATGGAATACTATGCAGCCATAAAAAAGGATGAGTTTGCGTCCTTTGTAGGGACATGGATGCAGCTGGAAACCATCATTCTTAGCAAACTATCACAAGAACAGAAAACCAAACACCGCCAGAAAACCAAACACCGCATGTTCTCACTCATAGGTGGGAACTGAACAATGAGATCACTTGGACTCGGGAAGGGGAACACTGGGGCCTATCATGGGGAGGGGGGAGGGGGAAGGAGGGAGGGATTGCATTGGGGAGTTATACATGATATAAATGATGAATTGATGGGTGCTGACGAGTTGATGGGTGCAGCACACCAACATGGCATAAGTATACATATGTAACAAACCTGCACGTTATGCACATGTACCCTAGAACTTAAAGTATAATAAAAAAAAAAAAAAAAAAAAAAAAAAAGGTAAACTCAGGTCTGGGCGAGATGGTTCACACCTGTAATCCCAGCATTTTCAGAGGCCAAGACAGGAGGATCACTTGAGGTCAGGAGTTCAAGACCAACGTGGCCAACATGGCGAAACCCCATCTCTACTAAAAATACAAAAGTTAACTGGGCATGGTGGCACGTACCTGTAATTCCAGCTACTCAGGAGGCTGAGGAAGGAGAGTCACTTGAACCCGGAGGCAGAGATTTCAGTGAGCTGAGATCGCGCCACTGCACTCCAGCCTGGACAACAGACCCCGTCTCAAAATAAATAAATTAATTAATTAAATAAAAATAATTTTTAAACAGTGAAGTCAAGAACCACCGGAGCATTCAGTGGTACCCCGTGCAGTAAAGCAGCTGTCACATACCCTTCCCTGTGGCTTAACCTGTGCTCCCTCCACTATTCCAGGATGTTTTTCCAGGAACAACTCCTTTTATCATTTGGTTCTGTCTCGTTTCTCGGGATGCTGTCCTGGAGTGGATTCTCAGTCACTGTGTACACTATGTGTAGCTCCCCTCTTAGACTGGGTGAGGGAGGGACAGAGAGAGAGAGGAAGAAGCAAAACAGACTCCCAGCAGTGAGACCTTTTTCTATACAGGTTTTATGTATTTGAGTCAGGGAGATTTCTTTTCTAATTGCGGTGAAATATATGAAACATAAAACTTACTACTTCAACCATTTTCAAGTGTACGATTCAGCGGCATTAAGTACACTCACAGTGCTGTGTAACCATCACCACTAATCATTGCAGGACCTTTTCATCACTCCGGAAGAAACCCCACACCCATGAAGCAGCCACTTCCAATTCCGCACCTTCCCCAGGCACCGCTTGCCACTCATCTGCTTTCTGTCTCTGTGGATTTGCCTGCGTGTCAAGATGTTTGATCCTTATGTTCCACTTAAAATGCAAATAACCATAGGAGAACCCATAATCTATACTTTCAATTCCATTAATTTCAACAACACCCACTCTCCACTCACCTCCATAGTTTAGAAATTACTGTTATTATAATTTCAGAGAGAGGGTCCTGCTCTGTCACCCAGGCTGGAGTGCAGTGGCTCAATCACAGCTCACTGCAGCCCTGAAGTCCTGGGCTCAAACGATCCCCCTGCCTCAGCCTCCCAAGTAACTGAGACTACAGATGTGCACCACCATGCCTGGCTAATTTTTTGATTTTTTATAGAGACAGGGTCTCAAATTGCTGCCCAGGCTTGTCTCAAGCTCCTGGTCTCAAACAATCCTCCCACCTCAGAACCTAAAGTGTTTGGATTACAGGCGTGAGCCAATGAGCCCAGCTAGGAATAGTGGAATCCCTATGTGTTATGGGGAAAACACTAGCATGGAAGTTCAGAGACCAGAGTTCTAGCTCATTCTGTCCAAAGTTATGTGCTCTCTTGTGGATGAGGGTCCCTGACTTGCTTTAGGCCTTAACATCCCCATCCTGAGGCATGGAAGGTAGACTCGGCTAATCAATTCCAGGGCCCTCTGCAGCTCTGACCCTCTAATGCCATAACAGCAGTCCCCTGACCTGGCAGAGCACAGGGTGGGTGGGACCTGCAGGACTGGGTGCCAGAGGAAGCCAGGCCTGGGGACGGGGGCAGCACTGGGGAGGGCTCAGACTTGGCCTGCCTACCCCACCACTAGGCCTGGGGCCAGCCCTGACCGCATGAGCTTCCTGGCTGGTTCAAAGCCCCAGGCAGACTCTGCAGGTGGGATGTGGCAGTCCCCATCATAATGCCTGCTCTGGGGTGAGCCTCCTAGAGGCCTCAAGCAGAGGCCTTCCTGGGCAGGCTGAGGCAGGACAGGGCAGGCCTGGGGGCACAGGAAGAAAGGGACAGAGGTTGGAACAGGGCAGCTGCAGAGTGGGATTGCAAGGTCCTCAACCCATAGGCTCCCTAGGACCCACTTGCCCCAGCTCTTGAGAGCCTGGTTCTGAGGTCTGCCAGGACTGGGACTCAGCGCTGCCCATGGAAACAGGCGTGTCAGGGAAGAAAACCATAACCAAATATTTGTAGTCACCTCTCTCCTCCCTTCTGGAAAGAGAGGGTCCCTGGCTTGTGAGCTTTTGGCCTCCTGGACATTATTGTGTAGTGAAGGGAGAAAAGTTGAGACACAGAGTTGGAGAAACTAAGAGAGGCTAAACTGGTTCATTTGAGGAAAGATGGGGGATCCCGGGAGGGGAGAAGTGGACACCCTGGGGAACCAGGAGTCTTCCCAGGTGGTCCAAGAAGTGGGGGGTGGGATACAGAAAGTCAGAACACGGTTTTGAGTTTTGGAGACAAGAGAAAAGAGGGAAGGATTTGGAAAACTATGGAGAGGACCGGGCTGGGGAGAAAAATGTTTAGAGATTTGGAAGATAGTGTGTCGTGCGATCTATTGTGAAAACACCTTCTTCACATCCCTAAAAAAACCACCACCGATGATTCATGATACAATTCAGTCAGTGCTTTTGCAGAGGGACTGGTGTCTTTTTAAAATAATAAGAATGCATTGGCTTGGCTCCATTTGAATTAGTAGAGACAGATATCTTAAGCAGGTTTTATCAGTGTTCCATTAGCTAAATATTGGGTTTCCTATTTTGTGGCTTGCCTTAAACCATGTGTAGGCCCTTCCACACTGGAAGGCACCTCAGAAATCACCTCTTTGGCCTGCAGCTCCATGTCCCCAAACTCTGGGCTTTCCTAAATGAGTGGCCTCATTGGGAAGATAATACAGCATCCCTCATCCGAAAATCCAAAATCTGAAATGCTTCAAAATCCAAAACTGTTTGAGTGCCGATATGTTTGAAGGCCAGGTTCAAAGCAAATGCTCATTGGAGCATTTTGGATTTCAGATTTCAAATTCCAAAATCTGAAAAAATCCAAAATCCGAAATACTTCTGTAATTTAACCTGTAATAGACATTGGGTCCTGACCTTCCAGCCGAGGCAGCAAGCAGTCAATAGAGGCTCACACGCACCCGTCCTGCCCCTCACCCTCCCACTGGCTTGTGCCTCGCCCCCCAGCCTCCTTTGCACCTGCTGGGAAGAGGACACGATGCTCCTGCCCTGCCTTCCTGGATCTCCAGCCACTGTGGCAATTACAGGATTCCGGCCAGGGAAAGTGTTACAGGTAGAGATACTCGGTACTCTCCATAGAGAAGGTTCCAGCAATGGCATAGCAGCCCCAGGAGGGTGTGTAACTATCTCCACTCCTCTAGCTCTGGTCCCTGCCTCTTAGGGAGCTGCTCAGCACTGCCCTCAGAGTGAGAGGTGGAGCAGGTCCCTACCTCAGACTCAGGTACCTGCTTCTCCTTCTCCCCCATGACCTCCCTGTAGCCTCTGACCTCACTGTGAAATAAGAGTGTTAATGTCTCCTTCAGTGGCCTGTTGGGAGGTCAGAGAGAATGGATACAAAGTGCTGCACACAAAACGCCAGCACTGGGAGGTACCCCATCCATGGCACCTTGAATCCCAGTCCAGAATGCAGGGCATGAGGAATTTCATCTTAAATTCCTTGATTTTAAATGCAACACTTGAGTTTCTGAACTCAAGGCCCCTTTCCTGGGCAGTCAAGTGTGCCTCAGTTTTGTGTTTTATGTGAAGTCAGGGGATTGGGGTGTAGAGAGACACCTCAGTCATCCTTCCACCTCGGTCACCACTGAGACATCCCTCTTTTCTAGCCATTGTTTCTGTTCCATGGCAGGCCTGGGATCACCCAAACACACCACACTGCTGCTGCAGGTGGCAGGAAATGTCATGGGAGAGGGTCAGGGTCCCCCTGCAGCCCCCCACCTCCTCTCTCTGTCCTTCCCCTCTACTACATCCTCCCCAGCAGCAGTGAAGTTTGGAGCTGCTGCTGGCTACAATGAGGGGGAAGGGTAGGGAGGAGAAAAAAACCTAAGTTAACATCTCAGCTGGACATGGTGGCTCACGCCTGTAATACCAGCACTTTGGGAGGCCTAAGTGGATGGATCACCTGAGCTCAGGAGTTTGTGACCAGCCTGGCCAACATGGTGAAACCCCGTATCTACTAAAAATAAAAAAAATTAGCCAGGCATGGTGGCAGGCGCCTGTCATCCCAGCTACTAGGGAGGCTAAGGCAGGAGAATCGCTTGAACCTGGGAGGTAGAGGTTGCAGTGAGCTGAGATCATGCCACTGCACTCCAGCCTGGGCAACAGAGCGAGACTCTATTTCAGAACAAAAAATAAGTAAATAGATAAACTAAAAATGAAAAATAACAGGAAGATGGGACAGCTTTGTGTACTACACATCCCGAAAATGGACTGACCTCAAGAGGCAGAGATTCAAGCTCTCTAGCCTACATGGAAAACATACAGGAGAAAAAAGAAGAAAAAGAAAAAATATATAAATATAAATAAATGAAAATAAGAGTTCTCCCTGATTACAAAGGAAATCACATTCTTTTGTAATCATTTGGATGAAAAAATATAAAGAAAAATCTTTAATTTTGACACTCAAAACATTCTGGTTTGTTGCTTTTTACACTTTTGTATGCATATAAACATTTTAAAAAGTAGAATCATAATATATAGTCTTTTGTCACTTACTATTTTGGGCAGGTTTCTATGGCAGAAATATATCCTGGCATCATCATTTTTAATAGCTGGCTGTATATTAAGTGAATCATTGCCACCCCAGAGGTGAAATTTCTTCTATATACATTTTTAATAGACTTGAGCAAGCATTTTTGGACTTGCTCCAAAATTTTGGAATTCATAGAAGAAGAATTTCTGGAGGAAAATAACATAAAACAGTTTGTGTTTTTAATAGAAATGTTCAAATTATCCTGCAGGAAAATTGGTTGAGTTTATACTCCCACCAACAGGGACAGAGCTCCAGGTTCCCCTTCCATTTGTCCTCTTTGCTGGTCTTTAAGCAGAAAATCTCATTGTTTTCATGACATTTCTTTGATTTCTAGTGCTTTTGAATCTTTTTCATATGCTCATTGGCCATTTTTATTCTTGGAGGAAGTTCCCTTGTCTCCATTGCCCATTTTCTGTTAGAAATCATTCGTTTTTTTCTGACTAATTTTTTTTTCTTTGAGGCAGAGTTTTGCTCTTGTTGCCCAGGCTGGAGTGCAATGGCACCATCTCAGCTCACCACAACCTCTGCTTCCTGGGTTCAAGGTGGAAAAAATTCAAAACTTAAATTTCCTGTTGAATGCAATTTGAAAATACAGCCAGTGATTCCACCTTTCTTCTCTAGTAAGTTTGGACATTCTGATCTACTTGGTGTTTTATTATAGAACTCCTAGAGTGCCTGAGTCTTACACTGTGAAGATCCTTTTCTAAAACTTTACATGTAAGAGAATTTACATGTAAGAGAATTTAAATGATATTGGATGAGATCAGGCTGGATGAGAACTGATATCTGTAAATATACATTTTAGATGAAATCTCCGATTGCCACTCGTTTTCTTATTTAACTCATAAAAATAAAACACTTTGGATGGAGGGTAGGAGTAGGAAGGAGATTTATGTGTTTTAATTGCATGTCATGGTTTCATATCAAGGCAGAACATATGGTATCCCTGGCTTTGGACCTACAGAAGGAAACATACCTGCTGTATGCCAGAGGTTCTTGAACACCTGGAGGGACTACTGCAGCCCTGGGGTGGTGGGAGCCCCATCCAGTTGGGACCATGACCTAGGGATCATGCCGGGTACGGGGAGGCTCCAGCCAAGAGCTGAAATATTTGAGTCCTTGTTCTGCTCCTGCCATAGAATCCCCTAAAGACTGCTAAAAATCTACAAATTGAGGTCCTACCATAGACCTGGGGAATCAGAATCTCAAGGTTAGGGTTTAAAATTTTTTTTCTTACAGCATCATGGATGAAAATCATTATTTTATAGATTACATTTATATGGCTGGCTCATGAGTCTGTTTATTTCCTTCTGAGGTTCAAGCCAACACTTTCACTATTTCCTGGTAATAATAGAGAGTTGTGATTTTTTTTTTTCTTTTTTTTTTTTTTTTTTTTTTTGAGATGAGGTCTCGCTCTGTGACCTAGGCTGGAGTTTGGTGGTGCTATCTCGGCTCACTGCAACCTCCACCTCCCAGACTCAAGTTATTCTCCTGCCTCAGCCTCTCAAGTAGCTGGGACCACAGGTGCATGCCACTGCACCTGGCTAATTTTTGTATCTGTAGGGACGGGGCTTTTCCATGTTGCCCAGGCTGGTCTAGAACTCCTAAGCTCAAGGAATCCACCTGCCTCAGCCTCCCAAAATTTTGGGATTACAGGCATGAGCCACCATACCCGGCCTGAGATCTCTTTAAAATTATTTAATTTTTTGTTTCTAAAGCAAAGCAATTTGACAGAGATCTTTATTGACTGAGTCATACATTGAGCCTAGCCCTAGCACTTTTAAAGGCACTGTGTGGAACGGTCCAGGCTCTCCAGATTGAAACTTCTCCCGCTTTACCATCCAGTTGTCTAGCTGCTGCAAAGCCCCAGATGCTAACCAGGAGTTACAGCAGGCCATGGAGGAGCAGGCACAGCTGGAAGCATACCTGGGGCACATGAGACTTTGCAGAGGGAGGGACATGGAAGGATGATGACCCCAGGTGGCCAGGAGTAGGTGAGGACTAGTGACAGCCCTTCCTAACTTCTGTGTCGATTATTTCAGGTGAAGGAGTGGCTGCAGTATCAACAAATGGAGAGATGAGTACGCTAAGTATCTCCATGGAGAGCATGCCATGTGTGGCAGAGGATGCAGGAGATGTTGGAGCAGGTGAGACCTGACCCTTCAGGCCCTGCCTTAGAGAGGTTGCTTGATCATTCTGAGCATCTGTGCAATGGGAGGAACACAGCCAGAGGTGGTCATGGGTCTGGGCTTTGTGAAGGTGTGGGCAGAGAGGGAGATGGTAGCCTGTCCAGCCACCAGCCCCTCTCTCCAGGGCCCTTTCCTCCTGTGCTTTGGGCAGGTTCGCACATTGAAGGAGAAGAAGCATGATATGCATCAGGTACAGGAACTGGAGACAAGCTTGGCCAAACTGAAGAACCAGATGAGTGAGCTGGGGCTGGGGTGACCTTGAAGCAGGACTGGCATCAGAGGGCTGTGGGGGCGGCTTAGAATGCCCCAGGGAGGTGGGTGCATGGAAGGGCTTTGAGGCAGAGGGAGAGAGGTCTGTGCCAGAAGACGGCAAGTCTTGTCATCTCCATGAGCCTCAGTGTCCCCATCAGCAAAGAGGGAGGAGTGCCCATTGTCAGCCACCCACAGTGCTATCTGAAAGTGGCTTGGAAGATTGGCTACCATCGGGAGCAAGGAATCATTAGCAGGGAAGCCAAGTTTGGGGAGCCTGAGAGGAACTGTGCACCAAGAGGAGGATTTTTTGAGAATCCAGAGGCCCTTATTGTCTGCTTCCTTTCTAAGCTGAACCCCTACACCTGGAGCCCCCAACAGGACCCTCAGAGGTGGAGCAGCAGCTACAAGCCGAGGTCAAGCACCTGCGGAAGGAGCTGGAGAGTCTGGCAGGACAGCTCCAAGCCCAGGTGGAAACCAATGAGGGCTTGAGTCACCTGAACCAGGAGCAGGAGGAGATGCTGTGGGAGCGGAAACCCAAGCTCTGGGAGCAGCAGGGGGAGGCCTGCCAGTCCTCTGTGCAAAACGACCACACCACCATCAGCCACGTGCTCTCCCACAATCACCAACTCGAGGAGCAGCTGGCCGAGCTGAAGCAGATGGTAACTCCCACCCCATCCAAGAAGGGCACCAGTCTCTGGGGAAGGGAGGTGCGAGGACAGAGGCAGCTGCAGCCTGGGAGACAGGTGACCCTAGCACCCTCCAGGGCAATGCCGTGACTGTTTCTTGCTTCCTGCCCTCTGAATTTTAGAGGTTGGTAGTCCTGGGTTCCTCCCAGGTCTGGACATCATCATCCCAGCTGGAGCCATGGAGCCCCCAGTCACAGGGAAAGAGACAGTGGTATAAGAGCCTCCTTAGATTCAAACTGAATTCCAGCCTCGGCTCCACTGTTCACCATTGAACTACCTTGCATCTCCAAGTCTCGGTTTCTTTCACTTAAAAAGGAAGTGAGCTTTTTCCTCGCAGAGGTGCTGAGGATTAAATGAGATAATACATGGAAATATCAGGCATGCAGCACACTTAGCAAATGGTGGTTGTCTCCCTCTGCTTTTCCTCCAGTCTGTGGCCTACAGTTTAAATGGAGAGAAAAGGGTGTGAGATTTGAGGCAAGGGAAGGAGGCATGGGGCTCTAGGCAAGTAGGGGCAGTCACTTAGGCCTGGAGCAAGGGGCCAGGGACCTGGGCAGGCCACAGAGCCCCACAGTGCCCTCTCTACCCTATTAATGGGCCCAGAATTTGGAAGCCAGCCACCAGCTGCCCTCATGCCTAGGGTCTTCCTACAGGTGGAGCTGAAGAGCCAAGAGGCTCAGAGTCTGCAGCAGCAGCAAGACCAGTACCTGGGTCACCTGCAGCAGTACATGGCTGCCTTTCAGCAGTTGACCTCCAAGAAGGAGGCGCTGCAAAGGTAGTTACTGCTGCAGACCTTGCTCATGGATCAGCTGCAGCAGCAGGAAGCTTAGGGCAAAACAGTGGCCGAGATGGCCCGCCAAGAGCTGCAGGAGACTCAGGCGAGGGAGTTACTGAGGGCAGGGCCCCAAGGGGGACAACCTGGCAACCTCCGTGCTTTCTCACTCTCTTTCCTGGTCCCTTAGGAGCGCCTGGAAACTAACAGCCAGCAGAAACAGCAGCTACAGGCCCAGATGAGCATCATGGCTCTCCCTGGGGAAGGTACGGGAGACTACTCAGAGGAAGAGGCGAGAGCCCCAGGAGGAAAGGGGGACTGTTAGCAGCATAGGATTGAGGAGTTGGAAGAGACCTTTAAGACAGCTGGTCATTATGCCTACCGGTGTCCGCACTAAGTTCGGTATCAATATGGTGACCTCCTGGGAGCAGGGGGCCATCAGGTTGCCTAAGGACGGGAGAACTGGCCCAGGTCAGAAAGGGTGCAGGTCAGAACTCCCATACTGATGGCTAGTGGGACTGTGCCTGGACCACATAGCGAGACCTTGGCTCTTAGAAAAAAAAAAAATGAAAATAGAGAACAGCTACTCATTCCTATCTGGGAAGGGGCTGGCCCAGGGTTACACAGTGAGGGTGGGGACAGAGGTGGGCCCACTGTACCTCCCCTGTTGGGTTGTCTGAGGACCCCTCTAGCCACCTCCCACAGGAGATGGACTGGGCAGTAAGGAGGAGAAGAAGGTGCCTCAGCCCATGCCGAGCATCTTGGAGGACCTGGAGAGCTGGGAGGCCATGGTGAGCCTGACTCCCACTGCCCCACCTTTGCTGCCTCCCTCTGTTGTCCCTCCCAGACCCCCTTTTGCTCTTTATTTCCTGCCCTCTGGTTTCTCTGGACCCTTGTGCCTTCCCTGGGAGCCAGTGGTCAGACATCATTTCACCTGTGACCCACAGATGCACCCTCGGAGGCCCCAAAGGAAGAGCTCCTGTCCCCCTCCCTGCCACATTTGTCCTGTGTATCCCCCTACAAGAATGCACACGCCTTGCCTGCAGGTGGCCTTTTTAAACTCGGCTTTAGCCAGTGCCAAGGAAGAGCAGTAGGCACAGCTATGTGTGCAGCTGAAGGAGCAAAGGGTGCGCTGCCAGCGCCTGGCTCATCAAGTGGCCTTGGCCCAGAAGGAGCCAGAGGTGGCAGTCCCAATCCCAGGGACTGGGGGCGATTCTACATGTGGGGAGATCCACTGGGTTTTCACCATGTTGGCCAGGCTGGTCTTGAACTCCTGACCTCAAGTGATCCACCCTCCTTGGCCTCCCAAAGTGCTGGGATTACAGGCATGAGACACCACACCCAGTCCAATGAAGACCTTTTTAAAATTTGCAGTTCAGGTTGTGGAAAATTTGAGCTACAAATTAGCAAGAGTATACTCTTCATATGAATGTTGTCAGATTCATCGTTTAATAATTGGTGTTTATATTTTCATTTAATGTCATCCACTTTTCTACAGGGTATGGACAGTGGATTTGCAGGTGGAGAAGACAAAATTTATAATGTTTATGATCAAGCCTGGAGAGGTGGTAAATAAAGATATGGCCCAGAGTATTTATAGGTCCAGTAAAAATCTGAACAAGGACATGTATGGTGATGACCTAGAAGCCAGAATAAAGACCAACAGATATCAAGCCGTATAACTCTGTTTCAGTATTTACACCAGTGAAAACAAAGTAGTTCATAGTCTTTTCTCTTGTTTCCTAGATTTGTTCCCGACAAGTTTTCTGGTTCAGACCACAGGCAGAGAGGCCAAGAGGATGAGAAGGACCCGTTCAGTTTGAGGAAGATCCTTTTGGTTTGGACAAATTTTGGAAGAAGCCAGACAGCATGGTGGCTCTCAAAGACCCTCAGCAGCAGCCCCAAAGAACATGAGCATGAAGGCAAGAAGAGGAGGAAGGAGTAGACACACATCTCTTCAGAGCAAATGAACTGTGATTATCCATAACCCTAATGATGCAAGTGCTATGGGGCAACACTTTGTGAGTGGTCAGGACACAAACCAGATCTGGATGCTACTTGTTATTATTGGAGAAGGTGGGAGTGGGGAGGGAGTGGGGATAGAAAATTCTACTTTGAATTATTTGGTTTTTTTAAAGAGTGGGTTTTATTTGTGCTCCTCCCACCTTTCAGCATTTATAGAACATGCTGGCCCACATCCACAATCAAGACCACTGCCTTTTGTGTGACACGTAGTTCGCGTTAATATTTTGTGTAAGAACAGCTGCTTATGAGTCAAGTTGCCCCAACCGCAGTGAGGTGGAGGATGTTCACATGTTGGAACTGTCCTGCCAAATAAATGTGGCCCCTGTTGCTCTGTGTTTTAATTTGGAGTGGGGAAAAGAAGCTCTTGCTTTGTTTCAAATAAAAACCTTTAGACAAAATTCTCGGTTATGTTTCCTTTATGTAATAGGCTGGCACAGTATCAAAAATCTTCCTCTTCATCAGATGTTTGCAAAACTTTAGGCCTTTGAGCTTGAACCTGGAGCCAAAAAAGCACTGTAAGGAAGGAAAGGCAATGTCTGCAAAAACATTCGATCTGAAAATCACCTTTTTATGAGGGAGTCGGTAAAAAGAACTTAGGCAGTTTTTATTTTCACCTTGTTATTTTATTTGTTTTCTCCTCAAATTCCCTTTACTGTCTTTGTTGTTCTTATGACTCCCTCACCCACCATTAAAAATTGCAAATTGGGCGAGTCACAGTGGCTCAGTCCTATAACCCCAGCACTTTGGGAGGATGAGGCAAGAGGACAGCTTGAGGCCAGGGGTTCAAGACTAACCTGCAGCACAGAAAGGCCCAGTCACGATGAAAACAAATAAATGAAAAAATAAAGTAGTAAATCAATCTGACCCAAGATCATATAATCAGTGGGAAAGGCGAGATTTCAGCTCCAGCTCACCTAACTGGAAAAGTGCGCTGCTAGGTCCTCTGTGTTCTATATATCTTGCTAACCATTACGGGTCTTCTTGTACTTCTTCTTTAAAACTGGGAACTCAGCTGAGTACAGAAAGGCATAGAAAGCAACATATTGCACAATCATTAGCAGAATGAAAAGGCAAAGATTAAAAACTATGTGACTGCAAGTTAGGCTGTAATCTTAGAAGTGGACATCTCAGCACAGACAAACCTGGGAGGGAGGAGAATCAGTGGGGCCCAAGAAGACAATCCAGCCTCTGCACTGAACAATTCCCTTAGACATACCAAAAAAGGCTATCGGTGGGGGGGGCGCTCAAGATGGCCAAATAGAAACAGCTCCAGCCTCCAGCTCCCAGCATGAGCGACACAGAAGACAGGTGATTTCTGCATTTTCAACTGAGGTACTGGGTTCATCTCCCTGGGGCATGTCGGACAGTCGATGTTGGTCTGGAGGTGCAGCCCAACCAGCGAGAGCTGACTCAGAGTGAGGCATCGCCTCACCTGGGAAGCACAAGGGGGAAGGGAATTCCTTTTCCTAGCCAAGTGAAATTGAGACACACAACACCTGGAAAATTGGGTAACTCCCACCCTAATACTGTACTTTACCAAGGGTCTTAGCAAACGGCACACCAGGAGATTATATCCCACACCTGGCCCGGAGGGTCCTACACCCACAGAGCCTCCCTCATTGCTAGTACAGCAGTCTGAGATCTAACTGCAAGGTGGCAGCGAGGCTGGGGGAGGGGGGCCCGCCATTTCTGAGGCTTAAGTAGGTAAACAAAGCCGCCAGGAACCTCGAATTGGGTGGAGCCCAACACAGCTCAGGGAGGCCTGCCTGCCTCTGTAGACTGCACCTCTTGGGACAGGGCATAGCTAAACAAAAAGCAGCAGAAACCTCTGCAGACGTAAAACTCCCTGTCTGACAGTTTTGAAGAGAACAGTGGTTCCCCCACCTTGGAGGTTGAGATCTGAGAATTGACAGACTGCCTGCTCAAGTGGGTCCCTGACCCTTGAGTAGCCTAACCGGGAGACATCCCCCACTAGGTGCAGACCAACACCTCACACCTCATACGGCTGGGTACACCCCTGAGATGAAGTGTCCAGAGCAAGAATCAGACAGCAACACTTGCTGTTCAGCAATATTCTATCTTCTGCAGCCTCCACTGCTGATACCCAGGCAAGCAGGGTCTGGAGTGGACCTCAAGCAAACTCCAACAGACCTGCAACTGAGCGTCCTGACTGTTAGAAGGAAAACTAACAAACAGAAAGGACACCCACACCAAAACCCCATCAGTATGTCACCATCATCAAAGACCAAAGGCAGATAAAACCACAAAGATGGGGAAAAAGCAGTGCAGAAAAGCTAGAAATTCAAAAAATCAGAGCGCATCTCTCCCTCCAAAGGAACGCAGTTCATCGCCAGCAACGGAACAAAGCTGGATGGAGAATGACTTTGACGAGTTGAGAGAAGAAGGCTTCAGTCGATCAAACTTCTCAGAGCTAAAGGAGGAACTACGTAACCAGCACAAAGAAACTAAAAACCTTGAAAAAAGAATGGATGAATGGATAACTAGAATAATCAATGCAGAGAAGACTTTAAAAGAACTGATAGAGATGAAAACCATGACACAAGAACTATGTGACAAATGCACAAGCTTCAGTAACCGACTCGATCAACTGGAAGAAAGAGTATCAGTGATTGAAGATCAAATGAATGAAATGAAGAGAGAAGAGAAGTGTAGAGAAAAAAAGAGTAAAAATAAATGAACAAAGCCTCCAAGAAATATGGGATTATGTGAAAAGATCAAATCTACATCTGATTGGTGTGCCTGAAAGCGATGGGGAAAATGGAACCAAGTTGGAAAACACTCTGAAGGATATCATCCAGGAGAACTTCCCCAACTTAGTATTATCCAGGAGAACTTCCCCAACTTAGTAAGGCAGGCCAACATTCAAATTCAGGAAATACAGAGAATGCCACAAAGATATTCCTCAAGAAGAGCAACTCCAAGACACATAATTGTCAGATTCACCAAAGTTGAAATGAAGGAAAAAATGTTAAGGGCAGCCAGAGAGAAAAGTCGGGTTATCCACAAAGGGAAGCCCATCAGACTAACAGTAGATCTCTTGGCAGAAACTCTACAAGCCAGAAGGGAGTGCGGGCCAATACTCAACATTCTTAAAGAAAAGTATTTTGAACCCAGAATTTCATATCCAGCCAAACTAAGTTTCACAAGTGAAGGAGAAATAAAATCCTTTACAGACAAGCAAATGCTTAGAGATTTTGTCACCACCAGGCCTGCCCTACAAAAGATCCTGAAGGAAGCACTAAACATGGGAAGGAATAACCGGTACCAGCCATTGCAAAATCATGCCAAAATGTGAAGTCCATCAATGCTAGGAAGAAACTGCATCACCTAACGAGCAAAATAACCAGCTAATATCATAATGACAGGATCAAGTTCACAAATAACAATATTAACCTTAAATGTAAATGGTCTAAATGGTCCAATTAAAAGACAAAGACTGGCAAATTGGATAAAGAGTCAAGACCCATCAGTTTGCTGTATTCAGGAGACCCATCTCACATGCGGAGACCCATCTCACATGCAGAGACACACATAGACTCAAAATAAAGGGATGGAGGAAGATCTATCAAGCAAATGGAAAACAAAAAAAAAAGGCAGGGTGTGCAATCCTAGTCTCTGATAAAACAGACTTTAAACCATCAAAGATCAAAAGAGACAAAGAAGGCCATTACATAATGGTAAAGGGATCAATTCATCAGGAAGAGCTAACTATCCTAAATATATATGCACCCAATACAGGAGCACCCAGATTCATAAAGCAAGTCCTTAGAGACTTACAAAGAGACTTAGACTCCCATACAATGATAATGGGAGACTTTAACACCCCACTGTCAACATTAGACAAATCAATGAGACAGAAAGTTAGCAAGAATATGCAGGAATTGAACTCAACTCTGCACCAAGCAGACCTAATAGACATCTACAGAACTCTTCACCCCAAATCCACAGAATAGACATTCTTCTCAGCACTGCATCACACTTATTCCAAAATTGACCACATAGTTGGAAGTATAGCACTCCTCAGCAAATGTAAAAGAACAGAAATTATAACAAACTGTCTCTCAGACCACAGTGCAATCAAACTAGAACTCAGGACTAAGAAACTCAATCAAAACTGCTCAATCCAGAACCAACAAAGAACCCAAACAAATTTACAAGAAAAAAACAAACAACTCCATCAAAAAGTGGGCAAAGGATATGAACTGACACTTCTCAAAAGAAGATATTCATACAGCCAACAGACACATGAAAAAATGCTCATCATCACTCGCCATCAGAGAAATGCAAATCAAAACCACAATGAGATACCATCTCACACCAGTTCCAATGGCAATCATTAAAAAAATCAGGAAACAACAAGTGCTGGAGAGGATATGGAGAAATAGGAACACTTTTACACTATTGGTGGGACTGTAAACTAGTTCAACCATTGTGGAAAACAGTGTGGCAATTCCTCAAGGATCTAGAACTAGAGACACCATTTGACCCAGCCATCCCATTACCGGGTATATACACAAAGGATTATAAATCATGCTGCTATAAAGACACATGCACACGTATGTTTATTGTGGCACTATTCACAATAGTAAAGATTTGGAATCAACCCAAATGTCCATCAGTGACAGACTGGATTAAGAAAATGTGGCACATTTATGCAGCCATAAAAAGGATGAGTTCATGTCCTTTGTAGGGGCATGGATGCAGCTGGAAACCATCATTCTCAGCAAACTATCGCAAGAACAGAAAACCAAACACTATGTTCTCACTCATAGGTGGGAATTGAACAATGAGATCACTTGGACACATGAAGGGGAACATCACACACCAGGGCCTATTGTGGGGTGGGGGGAGGGGGAGGGATAGAATTAGGAGATATACCTGATGTAAATGACGAGTTAATGGGTGCAGCACACCAACATGGCACATGTATACATATGTAACAAACCTGCACGTTGTGCACATGTATCCTAGAACTTAAAGTATAATTAAAAAAAAAAAAGGGAACTCTTCCACCTGACCATTCTAACAAGCATGAAGGGAGCTTCGGTTACAAATCTCTCAAAGTCCCATCATTCCACATTTATGATCTATTTAATTGATACATAATCAGATAGTAGCTACATGTATATCACAGATGTATATGATATTCAAACAGATTGACCTTGACTCCATCTACAGTATGATTTTCCTGTTATAGTGCATTCTGAAGTTCTTCTGAAGAAAACTGAACCCAACCCAAACCTCTTTGAGAGCCAGTTTCCTTGTTCTAGAAATTCAAAATACGGGAAAAGATTAATTGAAAGTTTCCATGAGCTCCAAATCAAACTGCCAACTTTTTCATCTGCCACAATTGGATTGATCGATTGATTGATTTTTTTGAGACAGGATCTTGCTCTGTGACCCAGGCAGGACTGCAGTGGTGTGAACATGACTCACTGCAGCCTCAACTTCCCGGGTTCAAGAGATTCTCCCACCTCAGCCTCTTCAGTAGCTGGGATCATAGCTGCGCACCACCATACCTAGCTAATGTTTTGTACTTTTCGCAGAGATGGGGTCTTGCCATATTTCCCAGGCTAGTTTCAAACTGCTGGGCTTGAGCAATCCTCCCATCTGGGCCTCCCAAAGTGCTGAAATTACAGGTGTGAGCCACCGTGCCCAGCCTCAAATCACATTTCAGACATTTAGAAATGTCAGTAACCTTGCTTCATAGCCTTCCTTGTTACCCAAGGCTGAATCCCTGTGTTCACGAACTTACTCTGTTTTCCTCACTGCCGTTAGACAAGATATGGGTAATGAGCTTTCTGTGTCATTCTAGATGCAAATCATATTAACAGTAATAGCCAAGGGAGATTTTGATCAGAACTCTTGTTTCTAACCTCATTTCTAGAAAATAGAAAATTAGGCCTCAAAACCTAGGTGAACTATGATCATTTCTGAGCCCAGTCACCCTCATCACCAACATTACCATCATCATGTGTTCCTAATGATAAACAA
Organism: Rhinopithecus roxellana; assembly: GCF_007565055.1. Classification (NCBI taxonomy): domain Eukaryota; kingdom Metazoa; phylum Chordata; class Mammalia; order Primates; family Cercopithecidae; genus Rhinopithecus; species Rhinopithecus roxellana. The sequence goes on along the minus strand of NC_044553.1, from coordinate 28,665,799 downwards.
CTAATGATAAACAAGAAATGATGACATTTAGCCCTTACTTAACCTTGTTACAGACTTCTGGTTAATTTAAACAATTTTGTTACTTTCCCTTTGTGCAAATGGAAGACTGCTTTTCAACCTATATATCACCCACGGAAAACAGATTCCAGAGTGCTTGGATGTACCCTGCCCCTCCAGCCCTCCAATAGAAAACAGATATTAAGATGTCTAGTTTCTGTAGATGACAACCTCATTAGGCTGAGAGGGGGAAATGTCTCACTGAAGGAGACCAAGAGTAAGATGGACTCAGGCTAAGCCCCAGATGACACCGTTTCTGAAGCCAAAATTACAGCAGGCCTCTAAGATGCACACTCAGCAGGTAAGTTCTTTCCCAAAAAAAGACCATGTGGGGAGGCCCAACATCTCCTGAGAGGCTCTTTATAACCATCAGAGGAGCTGTTGCCCCAGGGGCTTGTGAAGTCAGACACTTACCTTAGCCCTGCATCGACCTGGCTCTGTCAAGTAGATTGGCATAAATGAAAATCAGTCATTTTGCAAAACAGGAGGAAGGAGTCCTTCTCTTGGAAGAGATGAGGGCCAAAGAGAGGATGAATGGGGCAAGAGTATAGAAAGGAAGCTGCCACCTGCCAGACATCCTCCTGGGTGGAACACCTCTGGCCGGAGCCCTAAGTAAGGCCTTCTTCCTTCTGGGACCTTCACCGAAAGGCTCTCATGCCCTCTCAGTCTGACTAATGCTCCTGTCAGGGCTCCTTTGTTCTCCTGTTGCAACCAGGTGTGCTGTGAACTAGAACAGCAGCTCTCTTCAGGCAGGGACCAGCTGCTGAAGGTTCTTGGACTCAGAGAATCCCATCCAGGTGGCTGTTCCCCCAACACTGAGAGCGCCAAACAGAGAGGAGGAGCTGCTCCTGAAACACAGCTGCTGTGGAGTTTATGAGGGGAAGACCAGGCATTCAGGAAAAGGAGTACAATATTCCAGTTGAGCAGGCTGATGAGCTAATGTTGACAGAGCACCTACTGCCTAAAAAGCATTGTGGAAAAACGACAAACTCTCAGAAACAGAGCCTTAAGGAAGTCCAGTAGAGGACAGATCTGTAGAGCAGATGATTACATTACAATGTGGTGGGCAAGTGCTTTACAAGAAAAAAAGAAAGAGATTGAAAATATAGAAGAGAGAAACAAAAAAGGAGCAGAGAAAGAAAAGCAAAGAAGAAGGGAGGAAAATAGAAGTATCGAGGAGCACCCACATTGGGCCGTAAACAAGAGGCCTGATGGATAGGAGGGATGGCCTTGTGGAGAAAAGAGCATTTTTCTCCAGAACAGGTGTCAGCCAACTACATTCTGCAAGACAAATCTGCCTGTTTTTGTAAACAAAGCTTTTGTTTTGGAGGAGTGGGAAGTGCAGCCATGCCCATTTTTTACATATTGCCTGTGGCTGCTTCTGTGCTACAAGGGCAGAGTTGAATGATAGCAAGATAGAGCCTATGACTTGCAAAGCTAAAAATATTTACTACTCTTGGCCAGGCATGATGGCTCATGCCTGTAAATCTCAGCACTTTGGAAGGCTGAGGCAGGCAGATCACTTGAGACCAGGAGTTAGAAAGCTGCCTGGCCAACATGGTGAAACCCCATTTCTACTAAAAATACAAAAAATTAGTAGGGTGTGGTGTTGTGCACCTGTAATCCCAGCTACTAGGGAGGCTGAGGCAGGAGAATTATTTGAACCTGGGAGGCAAAGGCTGCAGTGAGCTAACATCATGCCACTGCACCCAGCCTGGGCAACAGAGCAAGACTCTGTCTCTAAATAAATAAATATATATAAATAAAAATAAAAATATTTACTACTCTTTGCAGAAGAACTTTGCCAAGCCCAGCTCAGGAACAGAGCCCTAATCAAGCTGGTCAGTCACAGACTAATCTCCCTCTGACCTGGAACCCATGGCAGCCACCATTTCCAAGAGGAACTTGTTCCCGCAGGAGAGGGAGTTCCTGAGGAGGCAGTCTTCTTTTATCAGGATCATCTAGTCTGAACACCTCGAGAAGTCTGCAGCAGCATCAGCTCCAGTCCCCTGGCTCCTGATTCTGAGTGCACTCTGTCGGTGCAGCTTTCCTTCCACCCAGCCTCTGGTTTCTAAGCCCTCTCTATTCATGGGTCTGGAGTCCTGCCCTGAAGCACGAACCAGGTTACTGGGTTGTGATCTTCCCACTCAACCCCCACCTTCCCTTGTGGTTGAGACTCTCATTGTTCTCATCTGCTTGGAGGGGCCTCCTGGGCTGGGGCTTCAGAGTCCCTGGTATCCAAGATGGCAGCTGCCTAGAAACTGAATTTAAATGCTCCACCCTTCAAAATTTTGAGCATGAATATTGGCCTGGATCAAACTGGAGGTGGCTACGTTCTCTTATTGTTAGTGACAGACCCCAGAATTTATGATAAATGAAATTCTGCCACCTACCTGACGAAGCTGTTTGGATGTTTATGAGTCAAGGGATCACTTTATTTCCTTCTTTACCAAGTACCTGCTAGTCCATATGGATTACCTGATGCTTGAGGATTGAGCAGTGGGGAGGAAGTCAGGTCTCACATTGAGGTGAGCTGATATCTCAGCCTTAGTCCCCTAGTCTAGCTTTCACTGATCTCTACCCCATTCTTAATGGTAACCCCCTTAGGGGCCCCTTTGTAATCTTTATCTTTAATCCAGCCTCTGAACATGGAGGCCAGAAAGTTGGAGGAAAGCCAGGGCTTCAATATCCTATACAAGCATTAATTTATTTCTTATAGAAAACAATCTATATGTCAGTGCTGTGCTAACATTGCATCTTCAATATTATGGCTATAGCTTTAGGCCAGTAAGCATTAATAAAACAGACCTACTTGAACAGATGCAAGTCAGACACTAAACAGAAAGTTATGAGGCTCAATGCTGATCCCAACAGCTCACTCTTCTGTTCCTCTTCTATGGAATCTTCTGTTAAAAAGATTTTTAAAAACTCCAATTACACTGCAGCATTAATACGCTGTGTGTCTAAGGGAAACTGGCACATTTGTCAACCATGTTCTGGATAGTGAGATGTGATTTGGCTCTGGGCTTGTCCCAGGCAGCAGACATGTTTGTAAGACCTAGATATTATTTATGGTGACTTATTTATGGTTACTGACAGTGGCATGCTGGAATAATTTATTTCTCTCTCATAAAAACTTGGTCAGTTTTTCCTGCTCTTAAGATACCATCTTGCCCCCCGCCCCAAAAAATAAAAAATAAAAACCCCTGGGAGTCATTCATACATGTAGTTGTTTGCACTATTTGGTTGTCCAGGGTTGCTGATTGGGAAATAAATCCTCATCAATGGTACAGATGGGGCCGGACACGGTGGCTCACACCTGTAATCCCAGCACTTTGGGAGGCCGAGGTGGGTGGATCATGAGGTCAGGAGATTGAGGCCATCCTGGCTATGGTGAAACCCCGTCTCTACTAAAAATATAAAAAATTAGCCAGGTGTGTTGGTGGGTGCCTATAGTCCCAGCTACTCAGGAGGCTGAGGCAGAAGAATCACTTGAACCCGGGAGGCAGAGGTTGCAGTGAGCCAAGATTGCACCACCGCACTCCAGCCTGGGCAACAGAGTGAGACTCCATTTAAAAAAAAAAAAATTGTTGACAGATAGATATGCTTCTGCCTGCCCTCTGACCAACCTGCTGAGGAGATAACGGGTCTGGAGATAGATTGCTTGTGCAAACACAAACAGGAAGCTCCAGGATGCCTGATCTGAATCTCAACCTTCTCTCTGAGTGGACTCCAAATGACCTCTCTTTCTTGCCATTTTCACTGCTGAAGTTGGAAAGTGACTTTGAGGACATTAAATATGACATTTTTCCAGAGTCATTGATTTGAGACCTGAGTATACCCATGGTAGAAAGGATCAGCTGACCATCAAAGACAAGTGATCCCTTCCTCAGCACACAGTCGTTGTGGGAAGGGACTGCCCAGCCCCAGTTCTAGGCAGGACTAGTTCTCACCAAGGAAATGATGCTGTGCTGTTGTCTCCTGTAGGTCAAAGTGACTAAGAAACATGTGTGTCTTCCACACAATTGCTCTGCCTGACCCATCTGCTGAATGAAAAGAACTCTGGGGACAGAGCAGAGGGCAGAGCCACAGGATGGAGGCACCTGGGCTGAGTAGCCATACTGAACACTTCCCAACCAGTATGAACCAGGAAACTAAGGAAATACGTGTGTTCATGTTAATCCACTGAGAAGTGGTGTTAATCTGCTACAGCAGCTAACATCACCCAATTAATACAGAAAACACATGCCCCTAAAATAGACATGAATATATATTTGGAAAAATTTGAATTCTTCCCTTCCATAAAGAAGTATACATATTTGCAATTCCCATATTCGTAGATGCAGGATCCAAGGATCAAGTGTCTTCAAAAGCCAGCAGCTCGGCCGGGAGTGGTGGATCACACCTGTAATCCCAGCACTTTGGGAATCCGAAGCGGGTGGATCACAAGGTCAGGAGATCAAGACCATCCTGGCTATGGTGAAACCCCGTCTCTACTAAAAATATAAAAAATTAGCCAGGCGTGATGGCGGGCGCCTATATTCCCAGCTACTCGGGAGGCTGAGGCAGGAGAATGGCGGAGCTCCGGGAGGCGGAGCTTGCAGTGAGCCGAGAGCATGCCACTGCACTCCAGCCTGGGCGACAAAGCAAGACTCTGTCTCAAAAATAAAAAATATAAATATAAACAAATAAATAAAAAGGAAAAGCCAGCAACTTTGAATTTGCTCTTAAACCCTCTTGGACATAGGCTTCTGAGCCATGAAGGCAGGAAAGTCACCAGCCCAGTGCTCAGTACTAGTTGGTATCCATTAAATGTCAATTTCCCTCATCTCCTCAGTTTTTAATCTCTAACTGAACAGAGGGTTGCTGCTCAGACACTCTACATTGCAGAGGCATAATCAAATATAAAGAGTATAGCCACTAACCACTTGATCAAAAGCAGAAACAGAAAAAGGAAGCCTACATGAAAGGAAGGCATAGAAACCTTTCTTGGTCACAAGTAGACAGAAACACCATCTGCTCTTGCCTGATTCTGCTGTTGTCCTTCGTGTATGGTTACTGTCAGACTTTGATACGGATGTTTTGTTTTGTTTGAGACCGGGTCTCACTTTGTCACTCAGACTGGAGTGCACTGGCATAATCTCAGCTCACTGCAGCTTGGACCTCCCAGGTTTCAAGTGATCCTCCTGCCTCAGCCTCCCAAGTAGCTGGGATTACAGGCATGCACTACCATGCCCAGCTGATTTTTGTATTTTTTTGTAGAGATGGGGTCCCACATGTTGCCCAGGCTGGTCTCAAACTCCTGGGTCTCCCAAAGTACTGAGATTACAGGCATGAGACACTGCACCTGACCCTTGAAATTGTTTTGATCTCTTTAGAAATCATTTTAAGGAAGCAAAGGCCAGTTCACAATATAGTTTTACATCACCTCATGAATTTTATTTTGTGCTCATTTAAAAAATAATTTTGTCCCAGCTATTCAGGAGGCTGGGGCAGGAGAATTGCTTGAACTCTGGAGGTGGAGGTTGCAGTGAGCCGAGATTGCACCACTGCACTCCAGGCTGGGTGACAGAGTGAAATTCAGTCTCAAAAATAAATTTAAAAATATTAAAATAATTTTGATTCTGGATTATATAACACTAGAAGCAAATAATTTTGATGATTTTTCAGTTTTTCCAAAGCAATCCTGATAAAGACATCACATTATCCTCCTACTTTTCTCTTTCAATTGAAGCCTCTATTTCCAACCAACTTGCTAGCAGAATAGGGTGGTTTTTAAAATCTTTATCGTTTTTTACTATATGTAAAACTAGTTCGTACTCTTTATAACTGTACATTAAATTCAGACAATAGAGAAGTGCAAACGAAAAAGCAGGGAAATGGGATCATGTCATACATCTAGTTTGCCAATTTGTTTTCCCGATTAAACCATTTATCTTGGGTATCTCTTTATGCCCCTCCTTCCCATGGCAAAAGCCCTCAATACATTTAAAGTCCTGAGAGTTGGCTTAAGAGGTGAAAGTGAACAAGTGATGTTAACTCCAACATTCCCTCAGCACTGACAGCTTTCTAATTCCAGCCCAGGTCTCATGAGTGTGGGTAGAAACATCCAGGTCCAAGGAACTCATCTGGGCAGATATGTGCCCAGAGGTGTGAGTTTTGCAAGCTTTAGTCAGAGCTGGTTCCCTACAAGGGCTTCTTTGTGGCAGGAACCTGCAAGTGAATACTGCCAGGGAGAAGAATGCTAATTACTTGAGTATAGTGGTAGCTGCATGGAGAGAAATCACTTGTCATGGAGGTTCTAGATGTGTCAACTCAAAGTTCAGAGTAATTAAACAGGGGAGCAGGACTGAGCCTCAGACACAGGCGGGTACACCAGAGTGAGGATCCCTCCTGCACACATGATAGTCATCACAAGCCGTACTTAAATTAAGAGTGATCTCTCCATGAGGCTGAGATGGGCTATAGCAGCTGCCGCCAGATCCCTGTATTCCATGGAGATGCCTGCCTGGTTCTCTAAGATCTCTGTACATTGCACCAGGAGGATGGCACCCAGTGGCAAGATTGCTTGTTTCAAGAGCACCACTGTGTATTAGGACAAGCAGAAACAGTCAAAAATCCTAGACACCCTTGTTTTCCAGTTTTCTCTGCTGTAAGTGACAGCATCCAAGAATCAAGGAATATCCCTCAGGGAGGAGACATCTTGGAGTTATCACAGAAGAAAAGATAGCAGAGGAAAAAATACATTATCACTATAAATTGCATGGAATAATAAAATGAGCTAAGTTAAATATTAAGATAAATATGTCTCAAGGTGATGAATAATAATAGTAAGAATAAAAGCAGCTACCTTTTGTGATGTTCTCTCTTGACTCAGACATATGAGATGCTTGGCTCATTCACTCTTCCACAGCAGAATCTATTCAGCATTTATTTATTTTCCTTATTTGAGGAAACTGAAGATCAGAAACATCAAGGAACTTGGCCAAGTTCCACTTGCCAAGCCATGGTAAAGTGGCTCCTCAAATGTAAAACTATCTACTCCCAAATCCATGTTCTTTTCATGATTCCAGAGAATACTGGGGAAGTAAAATGTCCTCAGAACCATGTCCTCAGAGGGGAAGTGTCCCTTATTACACTCCTGACCCATGTAGGTGTGGAGGGGTCAGGAAAGATCTGAGATTCCTCAAACCCAAGGATAACATTCCTACCAATTGAGAATTCCAGTTTCCAACATCACCATCTCCAGTCTAAACCTTACAAAATATCTATTCATTTTCATCTCCAATTTTTTTATTTTATCTGGTTAAAAAATATTATGGCAAAGTGTATCAATTGAGAATATCCTTCTTATTAAACGTCCCACTGACTTTCTGGGCAAAATGCCCATCTTGGTTTAATTGATCTTTACTAATTAAGACAGAGCTTTGTAAAGTACAGTTGTTACATTAAATTGATGTGACCTATCCATCTGCTACTAGCACAAATGTTTGTGACAGTGGAAAGAGTTGTCAGAGAGGAAACATCCCAGGGTTTTATTACCACTGCTAAAACCCAACATAACTCAATGCAAAGAAGTCTCATCCTGCCATTCAGTCTTCCTGCTGCTTACATTTTGGTCTTAGGAGATTTGATGAGATTGAGGGTGTATTAATTTGGGATCATTTGGTTGCAAGAAAGAGAAACACATTAAATTAGCTCATGGGAAATTGTGGGTTTGCTCTGAAAGAGTATCTTGTCAGTTTTCCTCCATAGAAACCTGATGGACTTAGAAAGCAGCAAGTGTCCGAAAGTTCTATTACAAACAAAATGTTAATGAAATCAGACATCTCTGTGTAAAAGCTAAGGTATAGCTGATGGAAATTAGTTGTTGGAAAGTGGTGAGTGGAGTGGAAGGAAGAAGAGTGAAAATAAACTTATGATACCAAATGGGGGCCAGGTACAGTGGCTCACTCCTGTCATCCCAGCAGTTTGGGAGGCCAAGGTGGGCAGATCACCTAAGGTCAGGGGTTCAAGACTAGCCTGGCCAACATGGTGAAACCCCGTCTCTACTAAAAATACAAAAATTAGCTGGGTGTGGTGGTGGGCACCTGTAATCTCAGCTGCTCAGGAGGTTGAGGCAAGAGAATTGCTTGAACCCAGGAGGTGGAAGTTGCAGTGAGCCAAGACCACACCATTGCACTCCAGCCTGGGCAACAAGAGTGAGACCCCATCTCAAAAAAAAAAAAAAAAAAAAAAAATTGGGGAGAGAAGTGATACCATCAATAATTAATGAAATAAGAAAGGTTAAACTGGTAACAAAGAACAAAAATGGTGATATAACTGGAGAAGGAGGTGGGGGACTGAGAAGGTAGATCACGGTATGTAGTGGTTAGCTACTGCTGCATAACAAACTACCCCAAACTCAGTGGCTTGATACAATAATCATTTATCATTGTTCACCCATCTGCAGATGTGCTAGAATTCAGCTGATCTAGGCTGGATCTGGTCAGATTGCTTTGCTTCTTGTTTGCAAGTCTACAAGTCACTGGGATGGTGTTGCCCTACATCTTCTATTCTTCTCCCAAGACGAGCAGGCTGGCTAGATGATGACAGAGGTACAACAGAACAGACCCTACTGCACAAGCTCGCTCTTTTTTTCTTCTCTTTCTTCCTTCCTTCTTTTCTTTTCTTTTCTTTTTTCTTTCTCTCTCTCTCTTTTTTGATGAAGTCTTTCTCTGTCACCTAGGCTGGAGTGCAGTGGCACTACCTCGACTCACTGCAACTTCTGCCTCCCGGGTTCAAGCAATTCTCCCACCTCAGCCTCCTGAGTAGCTGGGATTACAGGTGCACACCACCATGCCCCACTAATTTTATGTACTTTTAGTAGACACAGGGTCTCATGATGTTGACCAGGCTGGTCTTGAACTCCTGGCCTCAAGTGATCCACCCACCTCAGCTTCCCAAAGTGCTGGGATTACAGGCATGAGCCACTGTGCCCAGAAACACAAGCATTTTTCTAACCCTTATTTACATCATGCCTGCAAACATCCCATTATCCAAAGCACATGATATGGCTGAGCCCAAAGTGAAAAACAAGGTATGTAAGTGGGCAGAACTGCAAAGCCACAAGGAAATGGGCCTGGAGATGGGTGGGGACGGAGTGAAGGCTTGGAACCAATGGGGGCAGGAAAGGTGGGTGGTGGTACACGTGAACTAAATTCTCATCAACCAAAGCAGAAGCCAGTAGATTGTCTCCTTTAGGGTTGGTGGTGTAGTGGTTGGTTCAAGTTTACTACTTAGAGAAGCTGATTACCACTCAGAGGACTGAAAATTGAAAGAGGTGTTTCCTTCTGAAATGTAGCACTAAGACAGAGAGGGGGAAGTTAATGTTTACAAATCTTTTATTTGTTCTTTGATTTTTTTCTTTTTCTTTTCTTTTCTTTTTTTTTTTTTTGACAGAGTCCTGCTCTGTTGCCCAGGCTGGAGTGCAGTGGCACGATCTTGGCTCATTGCAACATCCACCTCCTGGGTTTAAGTGATTCTCCTGCCTCAGCCTCCCGAGTAGCTGGGATTACAGGCACATGCCACCACGCCCTGCTAATTTTATTTTTTACTTTTAGTAAAGATAGGGTTTCACCACGTTGGTCAAGCTGGTCTTGAACTCCTAACTTGTGATCCTCCCTCCTCAGCCTCCCAAAGTACTAGGATTACAGGCATAAGCCACTGTGCCTGGCCTGAAATTTTTTTTTTTCTTTTTTTTTTTTTGAGATGGAGTTTCACTCTTGTTGCCCTGGCTGGAGTGCAGTGGCGCAATCTCAGCTCACTGCAACCTCTGCCTCCTAGGTTTAAGGGATTCTCCTGCCTCAGCCTCCTGAGTAGCTGGGATTAAAAGCACCCGCCACTACACCAGTTACTTTTTGTATTTTTAGTAGAGACGGGGTTTCACCATGTTGGCCAGGCTGGTCTCGAACTCCTGACCTCAAGTGATCCACCTGCCTCAGCCTCCCAAATTGCTGGGATTACAGGCATGAGCCACTGCACCCAGCCCTGAGTTTTTTAACTGTATGTAATTATTAAATATGTGTTTTAAATTAATTAACAATTTAAATACAGACACTGCCCACTATGTACAATACAGCAGATCAAAGACGGAAAAGGCACAGTCTTCTCCCTCAAGGAGTTCCCAGGATCCTGAGGAAGGTGGACTCTAAACAAAGAGCAGCAACACTGCTGTTAAACAAGAGAGCACAGTGCTAGAGTAGTAAAAAGGAGAAGGGCACTCAGTCCCTAGATTGATCAGGGAAGACAGCAGAGGCAGGGACATTCCAACTGAGTCTTACAGTACAGGAGCCTGAGAACAGCTTCTTTCTCCTGCCCCAAATCTTTAGAAATAGAGAACTACTTGTTTAAGCCTATAGCTGCCCTAGAAAGGAAAAAGGAGTGCCCTTGGTGGGTGAGTATATTAGTCCATTTTCACACTGCAATAAAGAAATACTTGAGACTGGGAAATTTATAGAGAAAAGAGGTTTAATTGGCTCATGGTTCTGCAGGCTGTATAAGACTTCTGCTTCTGGGGAGGCTTCAAGAAGCTTCCAATCATGGCGGAAGGTGAAGGGAGAGAGAGGCACTTCAAATGGCCAGAGCAGGAGGGAGACAGCAGGGAGGTGCTACACACTTTTAAACAACCAGATCTCGTGAGAATTATATCATGAATACAGCACCAAAGGAATGGTGCTAAACCTTTTATGAAGGATCCACTCCCGTGATCCAGTCAGCTTCCACCACGTCCCATCTCCAACACTGGAGATTACAATTTGACATGAGATTTTTGCAGTCATAAATCCAAACTACATCAGTGGGTAACTATGGTAAATAGCCCAAATGCAAGGGGTATTCAAGTGAAGAAGACACTCACAGCCTGAAATGTACTCAGAAAGCTGCTGCAACACTTAGGGGCATATACCCCAAAGAATGGAAAGCAGGAATTCAAAGAGATACTTGTACACCTATGCTCATAGCAGTCTTACTCACAATAACCCACAGGGCAGAAGCAAACTAAGTGTCCACCAACTAGAAGAATGGATAAACCAAACGTGGTACATGCATACAATGGAATATTATGCAACTTAAGAAAGAAAGAAATCCTGGCACAGGCTACCACATGGATGAACCTTCAAGACATGATGCTAAGTGAAATAAGCGAGTCACAAAAGGACAAATGCTGTGTGATTTCACTTACATGAAGTACCTAGAGTAGTTGAATTCATAAGACAGAAAGTAGAAGGTGGTTTCCAGAGGCCTGGGAAGGGGAATGGGGAATTATTGTCTAATGGGAATGGAGTTTCAGTTGGGGAAGATGAAAAAGTTTCAGAGATAGATGATGGTAATGGTGGCACAGCAATGAAAATTTACTTAGTGCTACTAAAGTGTATACTTTAAAATGGTTAAAATGGCAAATTTTATGTTATATGTATCCTGCCACAAAGAAAAAAAAAAAGCGGGGGGGAAGGTAAGCTATGAGGAAGCTGGACGAGAGCTGTGGGGAGCTCACAGCTGGGAGGCATGGTATACAAGCAGGAGGGCACTGAGGGCGTCTATTCTCAGGTGATAACGTGGAGCTTCCCAGGAGGGGCCTGGACAAGTCAAAGCGCACCTCCGGCTGAGGCAGGGGAGTGTGGGCCGCTCAGTTGGGGAGGCAGCAAGATCCCATGCAGCTTAAGAAAGAAAGAAATTCTGGCACAGGCTACCACATGGAAGGACCTTCGAGACATGATGCTAAGTGAAATAAGCCAGTCACAGAAGAACAAATACTGTGTGATTTCACTAACATGAAGTACATGGAGTATTCAAATTCATAAAACAGAAAGTAGAAGGTGGTTTCCAGAGGCCTGGGGAGGAGAATGGGGAGCAAGATCCCATTCATGTAAGGGAGATAAAACACTAAACAGGACCATGCTCCCATAGGAACACTCATATTTCCTAGAAGAAGATGTGGAAGCGTACTCCTGACTGTGGTTGTCTTTGGGGAAAGGCTTGAAACCTGTAGGGGAAAGACTTGAAACCTGTAGTAAAAGGAATGTTTAGCATTACCTGAATGTTTGGTTATTTTAACACCAAGAATGTATTTGGGCATTCATACAAGAATAACTTAAGTTTAAATGTAAAAAGTTGGCTAGGTGCAGTGACTCACACCTGCAATCCCTATTCTTTGGGAGGGTGAGACAGGAGGATTCCTTGGGCAACATAGCAAGAATTTGTCTCTACAAAACTAAAAAATAATTAGCCAGATGTGGTGGCACATGCCTGTAGTCCCAGCTACTCGGGAGGCACAGGCAAGAGGATTGCTTGAGCCTAGCTTTTCAAGGCTACAGTGAACTGTGATCTCACTACTGCACTCCAGCCTGGGAGACAGAGTGAGACCCTCTCTCAAAGGAAAAAAAAAAAGAAAGAAAGCAAAGGATAGTGCAATAGTTTCTTAGTCTTAAGAACACACATTAACAAAAATAGTAGGGTCTATTTTATTTGACAACATCCACCAAAAGTTCAAGTTCTATTAGTTTTCATATACTTAAAAAAATTCCTTTGGAAACATCACCTTGACATATCTTGGGGGAACATAGAATGTGGAGAATCGTTTCTGTTGCTCTCCCCCACCCCACCCCATGCCAACATTCTGCATCTCTGTGCTGAACATCAGGGAGCCGCCAGCCTTGTCAGCCTTCACATTAGTCCTGCCCTGTCCCTGCTGCAGATCAGCAGCCTGTCTCAGCCTCTTGGAACTCCCCCTTGATGTGATGGAGACATTGAGATGTTGTGAGAAAAGTGTGGAACCAGGAGTCAAGGAAGCTTCAGTCTTGGCTCGGGCTACTTATTTATTGTTCAAAGCTGGCTTTTCATTTAAATATCTGTGTTTCTGTTTCCTTGTTTAAAAAATGTTATAGTATATGGCTATCGTAAGGTTGTTGCAAAAACTCAAAGGAGAATACAAACATTTAAGACAGTCTGCATGGGCAAGCATGGTGGCTCACACCTATAATCTCAGCACTTTGCGGGGCTGAAGTGGGAGGATTTCTCGAACCCAGGAGGAGAGTAGGCTACATTGAGCCATGTTCATGCCGTGGAACCCCAGCCTGGAGCCTGGGTGACAAAGCAAGAGTTTATCTCCAAAAAAAAGAAAGAAAAAAGGCTTTTTTTTTTTTTAAGTTCTGGGATACATGTGCAGAACCTAGAAACCAGAACACGCAGTGTCTGGTTTTCTGTTCCCGTGTTAGTTTGCTGAGGATGATGGTTTCCAGCTTCATCCATGTCCCTGCAAAGGACACGAACTCATTCTTATAAAAAAGAGATTTTGTTTCTGGGAAATAAATACTGAAGATTAGCCTCAAATGGGCAGTGGTTTGGATGTGATACTTGCATCTCCAACTAAGTTGTAAACTTATCCAAGTCATTGTCCACCGCGGCTCCCACAAAGCTTTCAGATTTGTCTTCATTGGTGATTTTGCTTTGATGTGCTATGAAAGGCTGTCCCAGCAGATGGCAGAAGAGAACTGAGTCAGGAAAAACCAGCATGGGCATTTCAGTGTGCACTGTGAACTGGGTAAAGCTTCTGCACCTTAATGTCCCTGCCTCAGTAGCTCTACACATTGACTTCACAATCGCTACTGAAATTCCCTAATAAAGGTGGGTCAGCAAAGGCATGAGGGTTACCACTCTACCCAGACACCACGTCACTCAGACTCACTTCGGAAGAATATTCATTTCCTGAGCACTTCCGTAGTACTGGAAACAGGGATGAATACAAAATAGTCCCTGTCTCCCCAGAGTTCACAGTCCATCTGAGATCAAATAAGGACAGAACAATTTGCATTTTGCCAGTCTGTCCTCTAATGACAATAATTTCCTGAATGTTTTCAGGTTGGCTGCTTTAGCCGTATGTTCTTCTCTGGCCGCTTCTCTCCAGCCCCAGCCTCAAGTCCAACTCATCATCTCTGGCCTGGGCTACAGCAACAACCTCCTAAGGGAGCTGCCTCTGCTCTTATCCACCTGCAGTTTATTCTCACCGTATAGACAGGTAATCTTTTGAAAATGCAAATACAATTACACTGCACACCATTTACTCAAAAAATCTAATGGCTTTGTATTGACCTCATAATAATACCCCTACCCTGAATCTTACTTACAAGGCTTTTTGTGATCCGATCCCTGTTTTTCTTCTAACTTATCTCACCCTGTCCTCCAGCAATCAACTCAAGAGACTGACTTTCAGTTTCCCAAATGATTTTTATCCCCTACTGGATTTACCCAAATTGCTTTTCTCTCTACCTAAAATGCCTTAAAACTAAAACTCACTCCCTCCCATCTACCCATCCTCCTTAACTTGGCTAACTAGTATTTATTCTTCAGCTCTCAGGTTAGATATCCTTTCTTTTGGGAAACTATCCCTGACAGTACAAGGCTGGGCTGAATAACCCTCCTGGGTACTCAGAGCACCCTCTGCTTCCATTCGCCTCGCATCTCTCATATTTCTTCGTAATGAGTTTGTGTGTCTTCCCCTGTCTACTGTAAGCTCCTAGCACATGAGGACTTCCTCTCACACAGCAATGTATCCACATTTCTTGGCACAGATCTTGGTACAGAGCAGTACTCAGTCAAAACTTATCAAGTAAATGAATAAATAAATTATAAAACACAACTGATACCATACGATAAGTCATAAAATTCTTGGGGCACAATGTCTTAGGAGAGCAGATCATTCTGTGTGTATCAGCCATATCCTTTATTTATTTATTTATTTATTTATTTGTTTATTTATTTATTTATTTATTGGTTTTTTGTTTGTTTGTTTGAGACGGAGTCTCACTCTGTCACCCAGGCTGGAATGCAATGGCACGATCTTGGCTCACTGCAACCTCCGCATCCCAGATTCAAGTGATTCTCCTGAGTAGCTGGGACTACAGCCACCCGCCACCACACTTGGCTAATTTTTGAATTTTTAGTAGAGATGGGGTTTCGCCATGTTGGCCAGGTTGGTCTCGAACTCCTGACCTCGTGATCTGCCCGCCTTGGCCTTCCAATGTGCTGGGATTACAGGTGTGAGCCACCATGCCTGGCCAGCCATATCCCTTTTCATCAAGATGTTGTCAACCATATGCTCTCGAACCAAATTGTTACCAGGCGTGGTGGCTCACACCTGTAACCTCAGCACTTTGGAAGGCCAAGGCAGGAGGATTGCTTGGGCTCAGGAGTTCAAGACCAGCTTGGGCAACATAGGGAGATCCCGTCTTTACAAAAATCATTTAAAAATACTAGCTGGGCGTGGTAGTATGCACCTGTGGTCCCAGCTACTCAGGCAACTGAGGTGGGAGAATCATCTGAGCCCAGGAGGTGGAGGCTGCAGTGAGCCATGATTGCACCACTGCACTCCAACCTGAGCGACAGAGCAAGACTCTGTCTCAAAATAACAAAACAAAACAAAGACAAGTCGTTGTTGTTTTATGCAAACAGGCTTTGAACTAGTCAATCTTCTCATCCACAGCAAAGGAGTTCTGAAACAAACAAACAAACAAAAGCAGTTTTTACTTTTCAGTGTTTCTCGTGTCATCCCAGGTGGTGAAAATGAAAAGGCTTTAATGAAGGGACTATTCACAGAGTTTCTGGACTGCATAAGGTAACAAACAAGGTATGGTAGGACACCTAGAGACTAGCAGTGCTGAGAAGCTATTACCACCCTCCCCGCTTCCAGGGCCTATTGAGACAAGGGAAGGAAACACTTATCAGAGCCCAGTGAGTAAGAGTCATACCTAGGATGCAGCTATAGCCAGATATAGCATGCCAAAGCAGGAAGAGAGATGGGAAGAGCTACCCTGACCTCTGTTGAATCCCACCCTCCCATCGTCCCACAGAGCCTCCCACTGGCTAAACCTGAAAGCCAGCTGGGAAGAAAGCCTGGACAGTGCAATCCACTGGACTCAGCGGAGCAGGGCAGAGCATGAAACTGGGAGGGACCCTAGTTGCACAAATAACCAACATCAGACATTATCCATTGTCTTCCTGCTCTGATAGATGAGGACTCAGCTCCCTTACCCACCCCCACCCCCAATATAGTTCAGGCACTATATTTGGAAGCTGTATTTTAATAAGCACCTCAGCCAGCACCTGTGAAAGCAGGACTGCATCATCTCTATGTCCTTACAAAAATGTAATTAAGAGACAGAAAATACAGAGATTTAATTATTAAATACTTTAAATGCACAGAAAAATCCAGAAATAAATATTACAGACACCCATTTGTGGTCAACCCAGATGTAACACATCAACTTTTAGTTATGTGTTGTTTAAGAGTTGTTATTTTTTGTTTTTTAAGGAAAAAGTCAGATACAGTTAAGATCACTCTCATAGGCCGGGTGCAGTGGCTCATGCCTGTAATCCCAGCAGTTAGGGAGGCCAAGGCAGGCAGATCACTTGAGGCTGGGAGTTCAAGACCAGCCTGGCCAACATGGTGAAACCATGTCTTCACAAAAAAAAAAAAAAGAAATACAAAAATTAACCAGGAGTGGTTGCACACACCTGTAATCACGTTACTTGGGAGGCTGAGGCATGAGAAGGCACGAGAATCACTTGAACCTGGGAGGTGGAGGTTGCAATGAGCTGAGATTATGCCACTGCACTCCAGCCAGGGCAATGGTGTGAGACCATGTCTCAAAATAAATAAATAAATACATACATAAAAATATTTACTCTCATCTCTTTCTCCCATTCCTCCCCTCTCTCATCTCCAGAAATAAATACTATCAAGTTGGTGTGTATTCTTCCATCTATAATTTTGCTACATATATTTGTATCTATAAACAATATATAACGTTGTTTTATGTCATTTTTTAAATTTACAAACTGGTCCTTTACTATGATATCCTTTTGCATCTTATTTTATAAGCGCAGTACAATGTATCTGAGACTTGTTTGTGATGCTACTATAGATCTAATTAGTTTGTTTTGACTTCTATATGGTTTTCCATTTTATAGATACTTACATTCCCTGTGATTGCCAATATAGTGAAATGTATTTTCACTATTTATTTTGTGTATTTCTACTTACCCTTTTCATTTCCTAGCCCTTTGTTGGAAAAGTGAGGGTATCTTGTTTTCTTTATTCCCCCTATTTTCCCCTAACCATTTAAGAAGTTATAGATTTTTTTTTTCTTATCTTAAATTTTAGAATGGACTTGGTGGTTCAAGCCTATAAACCCAGCACTTTGGGAGGCTGAGGTGGGCAGATGGTTTGAGCCCAGGAGTTCGAGACCAGTGTGAGCAACGTGACAAAACCCCATCTCTACAAAAAAAAAAAATACAAAAATGAGCTGTGTGTAATGGTGCACACCTGTAGTCCCAGCTACTCAGGAGGTTGAGGCAGGAGGATCTCTTAAGCCTTACAGGCTGCAGTGAGCCAAAATCTCACTACTGCCCTCCAGCCTGGACTACAGAGCAAGACCCTGTCTCTAAATAAATAAATAAATAACACAAATTTAAAAATAAAAATAATCTTAAAATTTTAACATGTATGAATTACAAAGAAAATATTAGGATATTAGAATGTTTTAGTTCTGCAGCTGGGCACGGTGGCTCACGACTTTAATACCATCACTTTGGGAGGCTGAAGCAGGGGGATCATTTGAGGTCAGGAGTTCAAAACCAGCCTGACCAACATGGCAAAACCCCGTCTCTACTGAAAACACAAAAACTTAGCCAGGCATGGTGGCGGATGCCTGTAAGCACAGCTACTTGGGAGGCTGAGGCAGGAGAATCACTTGAACCAGGAAGGTGGAGGTTGCAGTGAACCTAGATCACACCACTGCACTCCAGCCTGGGCAACAAGAGCAAGACTCTATCTCAAAAAATATATATATATATTTCTGAACCACTTGATGATATGTTATGCATACTGTGCTCTTTACCCCCAAATACTTCAGTGTACATTTCCTAAGAGTACAGACACTCTCTTGTATAACCCTCAGCTCAGTTATCAACTTTAATAAATTTAACAATGATACATTTTTATTAATCTTCCATTCTTCTCCTGGTTTCTTCATTCGGCCTAGTAATGTCCTTTATCACATTCTTCCCCCATCTCCCCACCTCAAGTACACAAGCCAATCTCTTCTCAGGCATTGCATTTAGTTGTTATATGTTTTAAGACTTCCTGAATCTGGACTATTTATGTAGCTCTTGACTTTTATTACATTGACAGTTTTATCATACTCCTCTCCCCCAAATTTTTAAATACAGTGTTTCTCATTTTGTTTGTCTGATATTTCTTTATTAGATTCGGGTTATTCATTTTTGCCCAGAATATCACATAGGTGATGTTGGATCCTCAGAGTATCACACATTTAGAGTCACATGATATTCTTGGAGGGATCGTGGGGGGCAGGCAGGAATTTTTAAAATGTATTCTCTTTGTGATTTTGCCTAAATGTTTATTTTTTCTTAATTGTGACTTGTTATGATTCCCCAATCTGAAGATTCATATTCATATATATATATATATATATATTTTTTTTTTTTTTTTTTTTTTTTGAGATGGTGTCTCACTCTGTCACCCAGGCTGGTATGCAGTGGTGGGATCTCTGCTCACTGGAACCTCCACCTCCTGGGTTCAAGTCATTCTCTTGCCTCAGCCTCCTGAGTAGCTGGGATTACAGGTGTGCGCCACCATGCCTGCTAATTTTTGTATTTGCCACCTGGTCTCGAACTCGGGCCTCTGGTGATCCACCCACCTTGGCCTCCCAAAGTGCTGGGATCACAGGGGTGAACCACTGCACCTGACCTGAAGATTCATATTTGACTAGTGTTTTCATTAAGCAGGACCCAAGGGAGTATAAGAAGAAAAAAACTAACTTTATTATTTCTCCCCACCTCTTCAAACTTCTCTGCAGTTTCTTCCCTATTCCTGCATAAAATCTCAAATAAGCTAATAATTACATAATTTGGGAGTAGTCCAATGTAATATGAATAATATAAATTTATTCCAGTTCAAATCTTCCTTTCCACAGCTCTAAAAACAGGCATCTTTGCCCATCATTAGTGAAAGTGCAGCTCAGGGTACAGCCATCACCTGTCACTCTGCTGCCAGGCAGGAACAGCTCCAACCATGGCCTCCTGATCTTAGACTTTTCAGGTATGAGTCGTAGAGCTGCCCTAGACCCTCCAACTTCAGAAGACCCGTTCAAACTTTCTCTGCAGTTTCTTCCCTATTCCTGCATAAAGTCTCAAATAACCTAATAATTACCTAATTTGGGAGTAGTCCAATGTAATATGAATAATATAAATTTATTCCAGTACAAATCTTCCCTTCCATAGCTCTAAAAACAGGCATCTTGGCCTATCATTAGTGAAAGTGCAGCTCAGAGTACAGCCATCACCTGTCACTCTGCTGCCAGGCAGGAGCAGCTCCAACCATGGCCTCCTGATTTTAGACTTTTCGGGTATGAGTCATAGAGCTGCCCTAGACCCTCCAACTTCAGAAGACAAATGTCAAGCTAGCCAGGGAGTATCAGTGAAATCACTGTCCTCTGACTTAAAATGGCTCCTGCTCTTCCTCCACAACTGTCATAAGAACATAGTACATCAGTAGAACAAACTTCTTAAAATTCCATCTGGGCGACCCTTACTAGATGATCTCAAAGATTTCTTCCAACTTCATGTGTTATTACCGGATGAGAAAAAAGAAAAGTAGGGAACATTTGTGTTTCTTTAAAACAATTCCCTACTCTGGTATGTAAGTATGTTGCCTCTTCCATCAGAAGGTTTAATTTTTAATAATCTAAGCTATGGTAAGAATTTCAATAATTCAAATAAGCTTTCAGGTGAAAGAATATGGGATGAGAACAGGCTGAAGTTCCCCTTTCCTTTTCCCCAAAGCCTATCATTACACTCACAGCGCCAGCCATGTGGCTTGCTCATCATACTTAATGACAGCGGCGTTCCAGAAGGTTTTGGAGTAGTCTCTGGTTCTCCAGTCTATGCCCAGTAAGCTCATCAGGAATCAAAACTCCTCAAAATTAGCCTGATTTGCTCATTCCACAATGCATACATGTATCAACATATCACATTATACCCTACAAATATATACAATTATCATTTGTCAATTAAAAATAAAGCCCAAAAAAGGAAGAAAAGTAAACACTCTAGTTCTTACAGCTGTTCTCTCAGTGGTCCAGACACTGTTGGCCGCCTCTAAATTTCCTCATATAATCCTATGAAATAATGTTAAGTGAAGAAAATGGAAAAGGCACCAAGACAGAAAAATAGGCAAAGAGAACAGAATAAGAAGCCTAAAAACAGACCCACCCCCATATAAGCAGCAACTTGAAACTAGACAACAGTGGCGTTAAACACTGGGGAAAGAAAACACAATTGAAAATATAGTACCAGGACAACTGGCTTCATGAAGAAAATGATAAATGAGACCCTATCTCACATATAACAACTTGCAAATGTGAAAAACAACACTTCTAGCACTTTGGGAAGAAAATAGAGGAAAACGTAATTTTATGATATTACAGAAAAAAGCACTTCATAAGGCAGCAAAAACACAAAGAGAACAATTGTTAAATTTTACAAATTAAAATTCTAATATCTCTATAAAAAAAGGAGCTCATAACAAAAATAAAAGGTCAGCCACAGATAAGCATATAATAAAGACTAATCAACTGGGATAAAGAAATCTTACAAAATAACAGCAAAAAGACAAACAATGCAATTAAAAAGGGGCAAAAATTATGATCACGGAATTTACATAAACAGAAACATGAGTGTCCAATAAAGATACAAAAGGATATTCAGGGCTGGGTGCAGTGGCTCATGCCTATAATCTCAGCACTTTGGGAGGTCAAGGTGAGCAGATCACTTGAAGCCAGGAGTTCCAGACCAGCCTGGCCAACATGGCAAAACCCTGTCTCTACTAAAAATACAAAATAAATAAATAAATAAATAAATTAGCCAGGCATGGCAGCGGACACCTGTAGTCTCAGCTACTCAGGAGGCTGAGGCAGGAGAATGACGTGAACCCGGGAGCAGAGATTGCAGTGAGCCAAGATGGCACCACCGTGCTCCAGCCTGGGCAACAGAGTGAGGCTCTGACACACACACACACACAAAAACATATACTATCACCACTTTTAGATGAAGGCTTCCAAGGAAAGAAAAGCTGAAGAAGTCTCCAGATCACGCTCTGTCTCCAGCTGCCCTGAATGTTTATGAGAGCCCCTTCCAGTGAAGTCGTAGGGCCAGGCATACCAGTGAGTCCTCAGTAACATAGGGCTTGCCACAACTGGGCCATCAGATAGGACTGTCCTGTGGGCCAGGCAAAAGATGTCTAGCATTCTAAATGGATGGACTATACTCTGAATTCAGTATTTTCTGCTTCTAAACCTGCCGTGACCTGACCTCAGTCCTTGCCAACTAGCCTTCAGGAGTCAATGAAAACAGAAAAATTTTGTGGGGTTAAATAAATGAACCTTAGAAGGTCTAAGCAGCAGTGATGTAGGAATTTCATCAATATGTGGTCAAGACAAGATTAGAAGCTAGTATGAAACCCAGGCATGCTTTCCTAAAGTTGAAAAAAAAGGAAATGTCAGCAGGGGAATTGTTGATGACAGCACTCAATCTGTCTCTCTAGTCTATTCTTCCAATCTGCACCACTGGCACAACTCTCATTCTGGGATCTTCTCATCCTCCAGGGGACTCTCTTCTAACTGGATCTCCTAATTCCTCTTTTTTTTGGAGGGGGGGGACAGTTTTGCGCTTGTTGCCTAGGCTGGAGTGCAATGGTGTGATCTCAGCTCACTGCAACCTCCATCTCCTGGGTTCAAGTGATTCTCCCGCCTCAGCCTCCTGATGGGATTACAGGCATGAGCCACCACGCCTGGTTAATTTTTTGTATTTAGTAGAGACTGGGTTTCACCATGTTGGTCAGGCTGGTCTTGAACTCCTGACCTCAGGTAATCCACCCGCCTCGGCCTCCCAAAGTGCTGGGATTACAGGTGTGAGCCACCGTGCCTGGCCCGCCTCCTAATTCCTCTTAAGAAAGGTTGCATAAGACCCAGTTTTACAGATTTTACACACCCAAAAATGTAGTTTTTCACCTCTCAGTTTGAAGTGATAGTTTATGTACAGAATTCTACAATGGAAATAATTTTCCTTCAGAATTTTGAAGGCATTGCTCTATTATTTTCTTGTCTTCAAGGTTGTGATTCAAAAATTCAAAGCCACTTTTGTTTCCAATCCTTTGTAATGATAAATTTTTTCCATTTGGAAGGTTGTAGAAACATTTGTTCCCAGTGTTCTGAAACTTCACAACATGTGCATTGTTGTAAATCTGTCTTTACTCATTTTGTTGTAAATTCAACAGAACCTTCCAATCTGACAACTCATGTCTTTTAATGCAGAGAAATTTTCTTGAACTATTTCTGTGATGATTTCCTTCACTTTGTGTTCTCAGTTCTTTCACTCTGGAAACTCACATTATTCAGATATTAGATCTCCTGGTCCTTTAACTCTTACATTTTTAGCTTAGTTTCTCTTTCTATATTTTTTATTCTACTTTCTAGGTGATTTCCTTTTCTCCTATTGAGTTTCTAATTTCTAGTATCGTGTTTTTAATTTCCAGAAGCACATTTTTGTCCTCCAAATATTTCTTTTTGTATATAGCATCTTCATTTTTTTTCCATAGATGAAGTATCCTTTCCTTTCCTTCTAAGGGTTTTAATAATAGATTATTTTCTATTACTTCATTTTCTCCCTGTCTTGCCTGTGTATTCTCTAAGCTGTTGTGGGTTTTTTGCTGTTTCATCCCAACCTATCATGTTAGAGACTTTCTCAGATAACTAGCACTTCTTGGCCATCACGCGATCCTGATGCTGCAGGTCAAGGAACCACACTTTGAGAACTTATTAGAGCTTCCCTAATGAGTCATCTCTACAAATGCAAATATTTCTTCCCTTAGTGCAGGAAGCTAGTTTGAAGGCTTCTAAATATACCTTGACTTCGAGAGAATGTTTGGCCCAAAGGAAAGGATGCTTCCTTTCTCCTGAACAAGTCCATTTAGGGCCCCATTTTCATCTTCAGAAATTTTCTAAGTATTCAGTACAGGATCATATTCCCTGCCCCCAAATTTGTGTCACCTACTTATTGGATGATAAATAAATAAGGGTTGTATAAATGCACATAAATGATTGAGCACTTCCCATAAGCCGGGTACTAAGTAGATGCTTTCATCTGTCATCTCCTCTAATCCTCACACACACCTTATGAGCTGGGAATGAATAGCTCATAGTCCAAGCTCAGGAGGGGAGAGTCAATGACCCACTCATTCAAGGTCATAGTAAGTGGCATAGCTGAGATTCCAACTCATATCTTCAGACCCTGAGGCCAACATGCTTTCCATTAGACCACAGCTACTGCCTTATTGAGAGCAAACCAAATGTTGAGGTGCAAGGAAAGATGGCAACTCAGTTTTTAAAAAGACAAATCCACAGCAAACATAATGGCACCTCCACCCCACAACCAAACCCATGGTAGACAATGTTCTTTCCTGCTGCATATGGACAACCTCAGATCTTTTTCTCTAGAAGCCAGAACGAATTAGTTAGAAGAGGCACAGAATATAAACTCACATGCCTTAGCTTCACTTATCTGGAAATTTCACTTGGTGGTGTCTCACTGAGAAACAGTTCACTAAGGGCCAGGTGTGGTAGCTCACACCTGTAATCCTAACACTTTGGGAAGCTCACCTGAGGCGGACAGATCACCTGAGGTCAGGAGTTCCAGACCAGCCTGGACAACATGGTGAAACCCCGTCTCTACTAAAAATACAAAAATTAGCTGGGCACAGTGGCAGGCGCCTGTAATCCCAGCTACTCAGGAGGCTGAGGGAGGAGAATTGCTTGAACCCAGGAGGCAGAGGTTGCAGTGAGCCCAGATCGTGCCGCTGCACTCCAGCCTGGGCGATAGAGCAAGAATCTGTCTCAAAAAAAAAAAAAAAAAGAAAAAAATATATATATGTACACACACACACATATACATTTAGCATGAGAATGATGAAATTCTTCTTTTTTTTTTTTTTTTTTTTTTGAAACGGAGTCTGACTGTGTCGCCCAGGCTGGAGTGCAGTGGCGCGATCTCGGCTCACTGCAAGCTCCGCCTCCCGGGTTCATGCCATTCTCCCGCCTCAGCCTCCCGAGTAGCTGGGACTACAGGCGCCCGCCACCACGCCCGGCTAATTTTTTGTATTTTTAGTAGAGACGGGGTTTCACCATGTTAGCCAAGATGGTCTCGATCTCCTGACCTCCTGATCCGCCCGCCTCGGCCTCCCAAAGTGCTGGGATTACAGGCTTGAGCCACCGCACCCGGCCCGAGAATGATGAAATTCTTCTTAAAACATTTTATTTTCTTTTTCCAAATAGTTGTTTCTAACTATGAAAGTAAAACATGTTTATTACAGAAACATTTGGAAATTACCACAAGTATGAAGAAAAAACTTTCTTCCCTATGGGGAAGGTAGATATTCTGTAGAACTGACAAATTATACCTTATTCCATCCTACGCCTGTGGTTCTCAACCAGGGGCCAGTTTTGCCCCTCAAGTTGACATCTGGCAATGTCTGGAGGTATTTTGGGTTGTCGCAGCTTGGGAGTGCTGCTGGCATCTCGTGGGTAGGGTCCAGGGATACTGTTAAACAGCCTGCAATGCACAAGACACTCGGTCTCCCCATCAGCAAACTATGAGACAGCCCAAGACATCAGCAGCGCCACGGTTGAGAAACTGTTTTAGATTGCAGCACACGTAAAGGAAGGATTTCTGGTTCCTTGCAGATGTTTGCTGCCTCTTTATCACATTAGTAAAATAAAGTTGAAGGAACTGAAATCGCTGGTTTTGGGTCTGTTTCTGGGTGTGCACAAACAGGCTGCAGAAATCTCACTGGTTTCGGTTATCGCTGGCTGCAGAACTTTTTTGTTTTCTTCCAGTCCAGACTACCTGAAGAAGCATAGATGTTACCCATAGATGAATGTGGCCTTTGGCTCTACTCACACAGTTTCTCTTTAATCAAAGAAAGACCACAGTAAAGGATATTTATAAGGAAAGGTTCATCTATATTTATACCTAGATTTTCAGATTCACCTTTCTGGCTTTTTATCCCTCAAATTAAGATTTGGCAATTAGAGAACACTAAAAATAATAAATAAATAAATAAATAAAACTGGATGTAGGTTGTTTTTAGTCATGTGATGCTGAATATCACCTGCATGGTGGACTGAGAGATGGGTTCACTCTGTTTTGGAGGCATTTCTGTTGGACTCCTCTTTCCTGAGCACTTACTGTATACCAGTTGCTCTGTTGATGAAGAATATAAGGCCCAGGTGCTCCTCTCCGAAAGGAGAATCAGACACTTACCAAATATTTTCAATGCAGAAAGAGACATCACTTCAAAGTAATATGGGCTATGTTACAGGTAGAGAAGCATGCCCGGGATCTCCTTGAGAGGGGGTACTTAGCCCAAAGTGAGGAGGAGAAACAGGCGGTTCAGGGAGGCTTAAGATGCTTAAGGCCGGCACGGTGGCTCATGCCTGTAATCCCTAGCACTTTGGGAGGCCAAGGCAGGTGGATCACAAGGTCAGGGGTTCGAGATCAGCCTGACCAACATGGTGAAGCCCTCTCTCTGCTAAAAATACAAAAATTAGCCAGATGTGGGGCCGGGCGCATTGTGGCTCTTGCCTGTAATCCCAGCACTTTGGGAGGCCGAGGTGGACAGATCACAAAGTCAGGAGATCGAGACCATCATGGCTAAATGGTGAAACCCCGTCTCTAGTAAAAATACAAAAAATTAGCTGGGCATGGTGGTGGGCGCCTGTAGGAGGCAGGAGAATAGTGTGAACCTAGAAGGCGGAGCTTGCGATGAGCTGAGATCACACCACTGCACTCCCGCCTGGGCGACAGAGCAAGGCTCCATCTCAAAAAAAAAAAAAAAACAGGCCGGGTGTGGTGGTGCATGCGTGTAATCCCAGCTACTCAGGAGGTTGAGGCAGGAAAATCACTTGAACCCGGGAGGCAGAGGTTGCAGTGAGCCAAGATCGTGCCACTGCACTCCAGCCTGGGCAAGAGCCAAAAAAAAAAAAGATGCTTGAGTAAGCCCTGAGGAGCCAGCAGGAGGTGCTCAGACAGGGAAGGTAAACAGCACGGCCAAGAGCAAGGGCCAGAGGAAGGAAATAGTCACCAAAATGTAACTTATTTTTCTTTTTTTTTTTTTTTTTTATTATACTTTAAGTTCTAGGGTACATGTGCATAACGTGCAGGTTTGTTACATATGTATACTTATGCCATGTTGGTGTACTGCACCCATCAACTCGTCAGCACCCATCAATTCATCATTTATATCATGTATAACTCCCCAATGCAATCCCTCCCTCCTCCCCCCTCCCCCCTCCCCATAATAGGCCCCAGTGCGTGATGTTCCCCTTCCCGAGTCCAAGTGATCTCATTGTTCAGTTCCCACCTATGAGTGAGAACATGCGGTGTTTGGTTTTCTGTTCTTGTGATAGTTTGCTAAGAATGATGGTTTCCAGCTGCATCCATGTCCCTACAAAGGACGCAAACTCATCCTTTTTTATGGCTGCATAGTATTCCATGGTGTATATGTGTCACATTTTCTTAATCCAGTCTGTCACTGATGGACATTTGGGTTGATTCCAAGTCTTTGGTATTGTGAATAGTGCCGCAATAAACATACGTGTACATGTGTCTTTGTAGTAGAATAATTTATAATCCTTTGGGTATATACCCAGTAGTGGGATGGCTGGGTCATATGGTACATCTAGTTCTAGATCCTTGAGGAATTGCCATACTGTTTTCCATAATGGTTGAACTAGTTTACAATCCCACCAACAGTGTAAAAGTGTTCCTATTTCTCCACATCCTCTCCAACACCTGTTGTTTCCTGACTTCTTAATGATTGCCATTCTAACTGGTGTGAGATGGTATCTCATTGTAGTTTTGATTTGCATTTCTCTGATGGCGAGTGATGATGAGCATTTTTTCATGTGTCTGTTGGCTGTATGAATATCTTCTTTTGAGAAATGTCTGTTCATATCCTTTCCCCACTTTTTGATGGGGTTGTTTGTTTTTTTCTCGTATATTTGTTTGAGTTCTTTGTAGGTTCTGGATATTAGAGTCCTCAGAAATAATACCGCACATCTACAGCCATCTGATCTTTGACAAACCTGAGAGAAACAAGAAATGGGGAAAAGATTCCCTATTTAATAAATGGTGCTGGGAAAACTGGCTAGCCATAAGTAGAAAGCTGAAACTGGATCCTTTCCTTACCCCTTATACGAAGATTAATTCAAGATGGATTAGAGACTTAAATGTTAGACCTAATACCATAAAAACCCTAGAAGAAAATCTAGGTAGTACCATTCAGGACATAGGCATGGGCAAGGACTTCATGTCTAAAACACCAAAAGCAACGGCAGCAAAAGCAAAAATTGACAAATGGGATCTAATTAAACTAAAGAGCTTTTGCACAGCAAAAGAAACTACCATCAGAGTGAACAGGCAACCTACAGAATGGGAGAAAATTTTTGCAACCTACTCATCTGTAACTTATTTTTCTAAACACCGGAAAAATGAAATAGCAAACTAGTACCCCACATGAAGCAAGTTTCAAGGGGGAAAATGGAGATAAAAATTCCTTAAATATCAGCCATTCCTCTGATCTTTTAGACAGGTCTTCAGTAAGAAGTTCACCCTGATCCTCTCCACCAACCTCCGGAATGCTTTAGCAGAGAGGGTTCCAGGCAAGCTTCCCACAACGGACTCAGCCCTTCTGTTTCTTATCTCTGACCTATGACTGTTTTCTGCTGATTACAAGGAAGGCCTGAGCTTGCATTTTTACAACTGCCACCAGCACTCAGAACTCATACAATCCTTCTATCTCTCCTTCCAGCTGTTGACTATCAAAAAACAAGTCAATAGCCTCCTGGAATCCTATAGGATGGTCTGTTTCTTCTAGGAATGGGAACACCATGGAAAGACTGCAAAGCCCAAATCACTGTGTAAATGTAACCTGCCAGTGCTGCCATCAGAATAATGATCGCTGTCATATCTCCAGGTATTCATTTATCTGTCAGATGTGGTTGAAAATTAATACACCAGAGATTCTCTTTAAAATGTTGTCTTTGGTTGGGTGTGGTTAAACACCTATAATCCTAGCACTTTGGGAGGCAGAGGCAGGAGGATCACTTCAGCCCAAGAGTTCAAGACCAGCCTGGGCAACATAACAAGACCCCAACTCTACAAAACATTTTTAAATATTAGCCGGGCATGGCAACATGCTTCTGTAGTCCCAGCTACTCAGGAGGCTGAGGTGGGAGGATTGCTTGAGCCCAGCAGATCAAGGCTGCAGTGAGCTGTTATTGCACCACTGTACTTCAGCCTGGATGACCGAGCCAAACCCTGTCTCAAAACATTAAAAAAAAAAAAAAATTAAGGTGGTCTTACAGATCATCTTTCAATAATAATAACACCAGTAACAATACTTAACATTTATTTAAAGCTTACTATATCCCAAATATTGTCCTAAGCTCCTTAAATGTTTTTTCTATTTTAATCCCAAGACTTCTTTCTTAAAGCCTGACATGTTGCCTAGTCAAGATTCAAGTGTCCTTGGGTTCAAATCCCAGCTCTGACCACCTACTATTTGGTAACGTCTCGGAACTTCAGTTTCCTCCTCTATGAAGTGAGCATGGTAATACCTTCCCCCTAGAAGTAAAGGAAACATCTAGATTAAAGCATCTGGCACAAACAGGCTCACAATGAATATTAGTTACTTTCCCCTAAACAGCCATTGTTATTAAAAATGCTTCTATTTTCAAATAATTTAAGATGAAAGATGTAATTAAATGTTTTAGCAAAGATAGAAATCAAACATATCACATCATTCCTCCAAATAACAGAAGGAAAATCTATTGAGTGTGTTCGTCTTCTGGGGTCTATATTTCTTAAATAAGTCTATGAATATAAGGAAAGAAATATATGAGCACATGCCTTAGGGCCAGTTAAGGGAATATTTCCTAATCTGGACTCTACCCACTCAGGGATCCCTGCCCCCACACCTCATGAAATCATCAGAAAAGGAAAGAGATGCCTGGGCCCTGAGATCTTGCCCAATTTTAGCTCTAGGTGTTAGGGTCATGTGGAAGTGGCAGGTTTTTGAAATGCTGACATGGTGACACTTAAGCACATGGCTGGATCCTGTTATAGCTCAGAGAAAGTATATAAAGAAGTTGGCCCTAGGTGAGATTTCAAAAAATGAAACGATGCCCAGCATGACGTAAGTGGTGAGGCTTGAGGACAGAAAGGCTGGGGTTTGAATCCCAGCTTCACACTTTCTCACGTGTGACCTTGGGATAGGGATGAATAATGTATTGTCACTGTATACTCCATCTCTTTGCTCACCTGCAAAATGGAGGTAAGAGCATCCTCTTCACAGCATTATTGTGCTCAACAAATGTGCCTTCTCTTCTCCTTTGTGGTCAAAGGCTTGATCCATTTGAATCTATCGAGACTCCCAGCTCAGCTCGGCTGCAAACCTGAACCCCTAGTCAGTTGCTGGAAATGTACCTGCATGCACTGTTTTGTGGGCTTTTTAAAAGGGACCTGCATTGGGATGATTCCCAGGCTCTGCAGCATGTGTCTGCCCATGTGGAGGATGTTTCCCTTCTTGGCTCCTGCTCCGAGGATTTTACCTCGGCTGGCATCTAGCTCATGAACCAAGGCAGGGCAGTCACCCCACTGTGCTCTCTGCTTCCAAAATCCTTTTTGTTTCTAAAGGTAATAATGGGCTTTAATCTTTCTAGAAAATGCTTCCATCTCCAACTGAGACTACCCCAGTCCCTTTAGTGCCCATGCTTGGGACTCTCAGTCTCTATTTCCTACCCTTCACCCATTGCTTTCTCTTGCATTTCCTGAGGCATTTCCCTCTCCTTTCAATGACTGTCTGGATTTCTCATTCTCTTTGTTTTTGTTTTGTTTTGTTTTGTTTTTATTATTATACTTTAAGTTCTAGGTTACATATGCACAATGTGCAGGTTTGTTACATACGTACACATATGCTATGTTGGTATGCTACACCCATTAACTCGTTATTTACATTAGCTATATTTCCTAATGCTATCCCCCCTTCCCCCACCCCACAACAGGCCCCGGTGTGTGATATTCCCCACCCTGTGTCCAAGTGTTCTCATTGTTCAATTCCCACCTATGAGTGAGAACATGCGGTGTTTGGTTTTTTGCCCTTGCAATAGTTTGCTGAGAATGATGGTTTCCAGCTGCATCCATGTCCCTACCAAGGACACAAACTCATCCTTTTTTATGGCTGCGTAGTACTCCATGGTGTATATGTGCCACATTTTCTTAATCCAGTCTATCACTGATGGACATTTGGGTTGGTTCCAAGTCTTTGCTATTGTGAATAGTGCCGCTGTAAACATACATGCACATGTGTCTTTATAACAGCATGATTTATAATCCTTTGGGTATATACCCAGTAATGGGATGGCTGGGTCAAATTGTATTTCTAGTTCTGGATCATTGAGGAATCGCCACACTGTCTTCCACAATGGTTGAACTAATTTACAGTCCCACCAACAGTGTAAAAGTGTTCCTGTTTCTTCACATCCTCTCCAGCACCTGTTGTTTCCTGATTTTTTAATGATTACCATTTGAACTGGTGTGAGATGGTACCTCACTATGGTTTTGATTTGCATTTCTCTGATGGCAAGTGATGATGAGCATTTTTTCATGTGTCTGTTGGCTGCATAAATGTCTTCTTTTGAGAAGTGTCTATTCATATCCTTTGCCCACTTTTTGATGGGGTTGTTTGCTTTTTTCTTGTAAATTTGTTTGAGATCTTTGTCGGTTCTGGATATTAGCCCTTTGTCAGATGAGTAGATTGCAAAAATTTTCTCCCATGCTTTAGGTTGCCTGTTCACTCTGATAGTAGTTTTTTTGGCTGTGCAGAAGCTCTTTAGTTTAATTAGATCTCATTTGTCAAATTTGACTTTTGTTGCCATTGCTTTTGGTGTTTTAGACATGAAGTCCTTGCCCATGCCTATGTCCTGAATGGTATTCCCTAGGTTTTCTTCTAGGATTTTTATGGTTTTAGGCCTAACATTTAAGTCTCTAATCCATCTTGAATCAATTTTCATGTAAGGAGTAAGGAAAGGATCCAGTTTCAGCTTTCTACTTATGGCTAGCCAATTTTCCCAGCACCATTTATTAAATAGGGAATTCTTTCCCCATTTCTTGTGTTTGTCAGGTTTGTCAAAGATCAGATGGCTGTAGATGTGTGGTATTATTTCTGAGGGCTCCATTCTGTTCCATTGGTCTAAATCTCTGTTTTGGTACCAGTACCATGCTGTTTTGGTTACTGTAGCCTTGTACTATAGTTTGAAGTCAGGTAGCGTGATGCCTCCAGCTTTGTTCTTTTGACTTAGGATTGTCTTGGCAATATGGGGCCTTTTTTGGTTCCATATGAACTTTAAAGTGGTTTTTTCCAATTCTGTGAGGAAAGTCATTGGTAGCTTAATGGGAATGACATTGAATCTATAAATTACCTTGGGCAGTATGGCCATTTTCACGATATTGATTCTTCCTATCCATGAGCATGGTATGTTCTTGCATTTGTTTGTGTCCTCTTTTATTTCACTGAGCAGCGGTTTGTAGTTCTCCTTGAAGAGGTCCTTTACATCCCTTGTAAGTTGGAGTCCTAGGTATTTTATTCTCTTTGAAGCAATTGTGAATGGGAGTTCATTCCTGATTTGGCTCTCTGTTTGTCTGTTACTGGTGCATAAGAATGCTTGTGATTTTTGCACATTAATTTTGTATCCTGATACTTTGCTGAAGTTGCTTATCAGCTTAAGGAGATTTTGGGCTGAGACGATGGGGTTTTCTAAGTATACAATCATGTCATCTGCAAACAGGGACAATTTGACTTCTTCTTTTCCTAACTAAATACACTTTATTTCTTTATCTTGCCTGATTGCCCTAGCCGGAACTTCCAACACTATGTTGAATAGGAGTGGTGAGAGAGGGCATCCCTGTCTTGTGCCAGTTTTCAAAGGGAATGCTTCCAGTTTTTGCCCATTCAGTATGATATTGGCTGTGGGTTTGTCATAAATAGCTCTTATTATTTTGTGATATATTCCATCAATACCAAATTTATTGAGAGCTTTTAGCATGAAGGGCTGTTGAATTTTGTCAAAAGCCTTTTCTGCATCTATTGAGATAATCATGTGTTTTTTGTCTTTGGTTCTGTTTATGTGCTGGATTGTGTTTATTGATTTGCGTATGTTGAACCAGCCTTACATCCCAGGGATGAAGCTCACTTGATCATGGTGGATAAGGTTTTTGATGTGCTGCTGGATTCAGTTTGCCAGTATTTTATTGAGGATTTTTGCATCGATGTTCATCAGGGATATTGGTCTAAAATTCTCTTTTTTTGTTGTGTCTCTGCCAGACTTTGGTATCAGGATGATGTTGGCCCATTTAGACCGTTTACATTTAAGGTTAATATTGTTATGTGTGAACTTGATCCTGTCATTATGATATTAGCTTATTATTTTGCTCATTAGTTGATGCAGTTTCTTCCTAGCATCGATGGACTTAACATTTTGGCATGTTTTTGCAATGGCTGGTACCGGTTGTTCCTTCCCATGTTTAGTGCTTCCTTCAGGATCTTTTGTAGGGCAGGCCTGGTGGTGACAAAATCTCTAAGCATTTGCTTGTCTGTAAGGGATTTTATTTCTCCTTCACTTATGAAACTTAGTTTGGCTGGATATGAAATTCTGGGTTGAAAATTCTTTCCTTTAAGAATGTTTAATATTGGCCCCCACTCTCTTCTGGCTTGTAGAGTTTCTGCTGAGAGATCTGCTGTTAGTCTGATGGGCTTCCCTTTGTGGATAACCCGACCTTTCTCTCCGGCTGCCCTTAACATTTTTCCTTCATTTCAACTTTGGTGAATCTGACAATTATGTGTCTTGGAGTTGCTCTTCTCGAGGAGTATCTTTGTGATGTTCTCTGTATTTCCTGAATTTGAATGTTGGCCTGCCTTACTAGGTTGGGGAAGTTCTCCTGGATGATATCCCGAAGAGTGTTTTCCAACTTGGTTCCATTTTCCCCATCACTTTCAGGCACACCAATCAGATGTAGATTTGGTCTTTTCACATAATCCCATATTTCTTGGAGGCTTTGTTCATTTATTTTTACTCTTTTTTCTCTACACTTCTCTTCTCATTTGATTTCATTCATTTGATCTTCAATCACTGATACTCTTTCTTCCAGTTGATCGAGTTGGTTACTGAAGCTTGTGCATTTGTCTCGTAATTCTCGTGTCATGGTTTTCATCTCTATCAGTTCTTTTAAGGTCTTCTCTGCATTGATTATTCTAGTTATCCATTCACCCATTTTTTTTTCAAGGTTTTTAATTTCTTTGTGCTTGTTATATAGTTCCTCCTTTAGCTCTGAGAAGTTTGATCGACTGAAGCCTTCTTCTCTCAACTCGTCAAAGTCATTCTCCGTCCAGCTTTGTTCCATTGCTGGCGATGAACTGCCTTCCTTTGGAGGGGAAGATGCGCTCTGATTTTTTGAATTTCCAGCTTTTCTGCACTGCTTTTTCCCCATCTTTGTGGTTTTATCTGCCTTTGGTCTTTGATGATGGTGACGTACTAATGGGGTTTTAGTGTGGGTGTCCTTTCTGTTTGTTAGTTTTCCTTCTAACCGTCAGGACGCTCAGTTGCAGGTCTGTTGGAGTTTGCTTGAGGTCCACTCCAGACCCTGTTTGCCTGGGTATCAGCAGCAGAGGCTGCAGAAGACACAGTATTGCTGAACAGTGAGTGTTGCTGTCTGATTCTTGCTCTGGACACTTCATCTCGGGGTGTACCCAGCTGCATGAGGTGTGAGGTGTCAGTCTGCACCTAGTGGGGGATGTCTCCCAGTTAGGCTACTCAAGGGTCAGGGACCCACTTGAGCAGGCAGTCTGTCCATTCTCAGATCTCAACCTCCATGCTAGGAGAACCAATGCTTTGTTCAAAGTTGTCAGACAGGGACATTTACATCTGCAGAGGTTTCTGCTGCTTTTTGTTTAGCTATGCCCTGTCCCAAGAGGTGCAGTCTACAGAGGCAGGCAGGCCTCCTTGAGCTATGTTGGGCTCCACCCAATTCGAGGTTCCTGGTGGCTTTGTTTACCTACTTAAGCCTCAGCAATGGCGGGCGCCCCTCCCCCAGCCTCGCTGCCACCTTGCAGTTAGATCTCAGACTACTGTGCTAGCAATGAGGGAGGCTCCATGGGCATGGGACCCTCTGGGCCAGGGGTGGGATATAATCTCCTGGTGTGCCATTTGCTAAGACCCTTGGTATAGTGCAGCATTAGAGTGGGAGTTACACGATTTTCCGGGTTCTGTGTGTCTCAGTTTCCCTTGGCTAGGAAAAGGAATTCCCTTCCCCTTTGTGCTTCCCAGCTGAGGTGATGCCTCACCCTGCTTCAGCTCTCACTGGTCAGGCTGCATCTGCTGACCAGCACCGACTGTCCAACACGCCCCAGTGAGATGAACCTGGTACGTGGTACCTCAGTTGAAAATGCAGAAATCACCCATCTCCTGTGTCGTTGATGCCGGGAGCTGGAGGTTGCAGCTGTAGTTCTCATGTCATGCCCTATTCGGCCATCTTGGGCACCCGGTCTTAGTTCTCAATTACTGTCTTTGACTCTTTCTTTATGCTTCATTTCATCCAGGCCCAAGATCACATCTACAGGAATAAGGATCCACAGGAAGTAGTATAAGAACAGAAACAAGCTTTATGAAACCTGGCATTCAGAGGCTGGAACAAGAGAGGTTAGTTTCAGTTTATTTTTAGTGACCAGAAGCTGACTCTTCCACTTTCATGGTCTAATAAATCTCTGGGTTAGGAAGCCTTCCACTTTCCTATTCTCAAGGGCAACAGTGAAGGATTCTAGATTATTATTAGAAAAGGTGCTGATGGACTGGGCGTGGTGGCTCATGCTTGTAATCCCAACAGTTTGGGAGGCCGAGGCAGTTCAATCACTTGAGCCCAGAAATTCAAGACCAACCTGGGCAACATGGCAAAACCTTGTCTCTACTAAAAATACAAAACTAGCTGTGTGGCATACACCTATAGTCCCAGCTACAGGAGGATCACCTGACCCCAGGAGGTCAAGGCTGTAAAGAGAGAGCCATGTTTGCGCCACTGCACTGCAGCCTGTGCTACAAAGTGAGATCCTGTCTCAAAAAGAAGAGGTATTGATGCATCCAGGACTAACCTTACAATAAATGTGTGGTGTGTGGATAGGCCAGCTGGTTTAAAGGAAAAATGTCAAGGTGGACACTGATTGATTTCATATGGGTTGCCTTGAACCACCCTTCAGATTAAATACCTACTGTGACCTTGGCTCACACTTAGAATTTTTGTACTTTAACTAGTTATATTGCCTCTAGTCCCTCCCCATATTTCCTGGACCCTAAACCCCACCATTTTCCCACACCCTATCCCATGGACAACTTGCCTCCCAAGTGGGACCCTGACACCAATCAAAAAACACATACGGCCGGGCGCGGTGGCTCAAGCCTGTAATCCCAGCACTTTGGGAGGCCGAGACGGGCAGATCACGAGGTCAGGAGATCGAGACCATCCTGGCGAACACGGTGAAACCTTGTCTCTACTAAAAAATACAAAAAACTAGCCGGGCGAGGTGGCGGGCGCCTGTAGTCCCAGCTACCCGGGAGGCTGAGGTGGGAGAATGGCGTAAACCCGGGAGGCGGAGCTTGCAGTGAGCTGAGATCCGGCCACTGCACTCCAGCCTGGGCGACAGAGCGAGACTCCGTCTCAAAAAAAAAAAAAAAAAAAAAAAAAAAAAACACATACACTCACACTCCACCACACACACAAATACGCACACACACACACACTTCTCTCTTTCCCCTCTGAATCCCTTATACCAGCATCGACAGCTATTTCATGCACTTTGTACCTAAACACTGCCTTATGACAATCTTCCATTATTAAATGAAACTTATTTATGAGCTGTTGTGCTCCTTACCTCATCACAAGGCTGTGTCATGATAACCTTCCCGTCCTCCACAACCTCAACACAGCGTTCCTTGCACATGGCAAGTAATTGATGGATATTTGTGGCTAGTCACCTATTCATCTGATGAATGACCCTCTGGCTCCACTGGGTTTGGCCTCTCATCCTCAGAGAGGGTCTGGCAGTCTCTAAAGAGGTAGCGGACACTTGAAAAAAAAAATGCAACTAATGATTTAGGACTCCTGTCATCTGGGGGAGGTGAGAGCCTGGTGGTAGAGCCTCCACAAGAGTTACTCCCTGTTTATCCACTGTGTACCAGGAGGCTGAAAGAAGCAAGGCTGCAGAAACAGGAGAAGAAAACAGGAAAGGGCATCATCACATACTGTAACTCCAAAGTATTTATTTACTCAGACAGGCCTCCTCTCTTATCCTAGAGACCAAAAGGGAACTTCCTCCTCCCTTTGGAAAACAGGACTCCAGAATGGGAAGAAACCCACGACCTTGGCACAAAGCACTGCAAGACATAAATGTACTCTGTGTAGAAGGCCTTACACACTGAAGGTTGCCTATAAATGGTGAATGAATGAATGAGTGTGTGTGTGTGTGTGTGTGTGTGTGTGTGTGTGTGTGTGTGTGACAGAGAGACAGAGATTGAGATTGGCAAATACTCTCTAAATAGGTCACAGGTCATAAACTTCCAGCTTCTAGACAAGTTTGATTTCCCTAGAGAACTACAATAATAATGTTAGAAACTGCAAACATTTGTTCTTCTTCCGTGCAAGGCATAGTTATAGATGCTTTACATGTACTAATTTATTTTATTGGAACAATTTTTCAATGTTGATTCTTTTATTACCTTCATTTTGTAAATGAGAAAATTTAAACAGAGAGGTTAAGTGACTTCCCCAAGGCCACACAGCTAGTGAGTGCTGAACCTGGGAATATGGCAGGAGAGATGTGGAAATTAAAGTCCGAGAAATTTGGGTTGGAACTCTGGACCTATCATCTATTAACTGTGTGACCTTTTGCAAGTTATTTAAACTCCCTGAATCACATTTGATTCATTGGAAAAATCAAGTTAATTGTATCTACATCATAGGGTTGTTGTGAAAGTTGGATGAGTCTTGTGACTTTGAGTTTCCTGTAGTTGAAGGATTCGTAATTTAGACCAACTATCCTGCTGAAAATAACTAAGCATGCTGGATAATTCTCTTTTCATATTCATAAAAGTATCAAATTGCTGACAGGATGGTAAGAAATTCCAGCCTCAAGTCTAAGAGAAAGCAGGAACCCAGAGAAGTAAGTGGAACATCAAAGCCACCTTTCCTGTGAAGGCATTTGTCCATCGGAATTCTCCAAGCTGCAAAACTGAGCTGTGGTTTTGATGGATTCTGGAAGCAAGAACACTGAAGTCAAGGCTAGGAATTACCAGGGATTCCACAGTCACCTCCTCAAGTCCGCGTGAAGCAGAAGTAAACTGGGCCTTCCCACAACACCCCTTGGGATGATGGAAAGTGAGATCTTGGCACCAATCAGAGTCAGGGAGAAAGAAAAGAAAAAACACTGATATCTAAGAGGTTATAACCATGGACTAGCATTTTTTTCAGATTTGGAGCACAAGTCTGCATCTGTGGTGTGGTTCAAAAGCTCAAGCTATGTATTTAAAATAGTACTGCATAGAGAGAATGAGCAAACAGAAGAGGAACAGAGGTTGGAACAGAAGAGGAACAGAGAGAATGAGAAAACAGAAGAGGAACAGAGCCACTGAGGTAGACAGTTTGTATACCATGTTCCAGTCACACTGAAATGCTCTCAATCCTTCACTTAAACACCCATGCATACCTTCTCATCTTTGTACCAGTTGTTCCTTCCATTATCAACCATATGATCTCTGGAGTCAGATGGCACAGGTTCATATCCTGACTCTGGGTGACTTTGGGTAAGCCACTTAATCTCTCTCGTCATTTTCCTCATCTGAAAAATTGGGGACAATTACAATACCTCCTTGTGGTTTGCTGAGAGGATCAAAAGAGTTAATATATACAGAAGGCTTAGTAGAAAGTCTGGCACATAGGAGGTAATTATAGAGTGATGGTGGTAGTACTGAGGATGATGGTGGGGATGATGATGATTTTCTCAAATGATCATGTACCCCTTATTTATTTGGCAATTTTTATTGTTTACAATTCAGGTAAAATATGACTACTTTAGGCTGGGTGTGATGGCTCATGCTTATAATCCCAGCAATTTGGGAGGCTGAGGTGGGAGGATAACTTGAGGTCAGGAGTTGGACACCAGCCTGACCAACATGGTGAAAACCCATCTTTACTAAAAGTACAGAAATTAGCTAGGTGTGGTGGCATATGCCTGTAGTCCCAGCTACTCAGGAGGCTGATGTGGGAGAATCGCTTGAACCTGTGTGGAAGTTGCAGTGAGCCATAATTGCCCACTGCCCTCCAGCCTGGGCAACCCAGTGAGACCCTGTCTCAAAAAAAAAAAAAAAAAACCTCTTCTGTTAGGCCTTCTCTGCCTCTATGTGCCACAAAACTTTGTGTCTCTCCTGGGGCTCATCACACTCCATTGCAATGACTTACTGACATCTGTACCTACCCCTGAGAACTGTAAGTTACCTAGTGGGGACTAAGTCTTATTTATCATTGGTCCTTAGTTGCCAGTACAGACGTTGACACATAACAAATGCTTACCAAATACTTGGTGAATCAAAGAATGTATTGATGATTTTAACTTGCCTTAGAGAAATAATTTTTCCATAAGAATTTTTTTTTGTTTCTTAACCCTTATTCTGCACTCACTTTAAACCAAAATCATAAAACATTGTTCTCCTATTTGAATTGTTTCTCTGAAATGTAAACTTCTCAAGAGCAGCTCCAACACCTTATTTGATAAATTTTGTTGTGCATGAGCCATACTGTGTAAGGAAAATGACTAAACAGCTATAAAAATGATATGAAGAAAATTGGGCTGATGAATCACGAGATCATTGACCAAGAAGTATTCACGGAGTTCTTCCTGCTTGTATGGGGATGTAGATTTGAATTGGCTTCCTGGTTCTGTTGTATTGATGGTAAAAACACTGAACTCAGGGTCAGAAGACTTGAATTAAGGTCCAGACTCACTCTTTAGCTGTTATGTGACTTTGGGCAAAAATTGGTCTTCCTAAACTTCAGTTTCCTCATCAGTAAAATAGTTTTAATAATATCTGTTATTAAAATGAGCCATGATTGCACTGCTGCACTCCAGCCTGAGTCACAGAGTGAGACCGTCTCTCAAAAATAAATAAATAAATACATACATACATACATACATACATACATACATACATAAATAAGTAAGGCTGGGTGCAGGAGCTCACACCTGTAATCCCAGCACTTTGGGATGCCAAGGCAGGCAGATCACCTGAGGTTAGGAGTTCAAGACCAGCCTCAGCAACATGGCAAAACCCCGTCTCTACTAAAAATTACAAAAATCAGCCAGGTGTGGTGGCTGGTGCCTGTAATCCCAGCTACTCAGGAGACTGAGGCAGGAGAATAGCTTGAACCCAGGAGGTGGAGGTTACAGTGAACTGAGATCAAGCCACTACCCTCCAACCTGGGCAACAGAGCAAGACTCCATCTCAATAATAATAATAGTTAATTAATTAATTTAAAAATAATACTATATATCAGAGTTGTGGTGAAGCCAATAAGTTGGTGCAAAGCATGCAAAAGGGCTTCATCAGTGGTCAAGGGCTTTAAAAATGTAGCAATGGTGATTATACTTACTTGTGCTAGTAAGTGCCCAGTTATATTCTGGGTGGCCAGTTTTCATCACTCAATGAATGGCTTTTCTCAGAAGAGACCTTCTATGCACTTTATGTTTACCACCAAATAAGGTGCTTTGCCTGGGAACAAACAGTTCTCCTAGAATTTTAGAGACATCTCTGTTTTAAGAGCTTGGCAAGTGACTAAGCTTGGTTCCAGAGAAAATAGCCCTGGAAGGACCTGCCCGGGGAGCAGGTAGGAGAGCTCATGCCTTTCCCATGACTCAACTTGCTCTGACACATCCATCCACAGTAACATGTGGAGAGAGGGTGTGAGCTGCCTCTGCTCAGTGCCTGAGAACCTAGGGGAGTCTCTCTGGAATGACAGGGACTTGAAAACAAGCTCTGAAATCCAATAGAATAACCTCGCCAAAGAGTAACAGCAATTCCTCCCATCCAGGAGCCCTGTGTCGGACCACTGGGGTGGGGGCATTAGAGAGAGCAGAGGGCATTGCCTCCATGTTATTAAAGACCAGATTCTGCATCCTGGATTTAGAGACATGTTTGCTCATCATTATTCATCTGGCTGAATCCCACCTACTCCTTTTAGAAAGCCAAGGAAATTGCATAATGGAATGAGGCAATTTCATTTTGGCATTGCCTTTGTCTGGTATGATCATGTTATTCAGCTAGAAAGTAAGTTACACATTCATAGAATTATGAGATACTAGAACTTGGAAAGAGTTTAGAGAACATCAGTTTGAACCCATGGAAGCTGAGACTCAGAGATGAAGTGATGTGCCCATGGGCAAGCAGTGAGTGGAACCAGAATCCAGGCATCTTCACTCTCAGCCCAGATCTCCACCCTCTCCTCCTCCAAGACCAGTGAACCTGGAGAATCCAGATATTTCCCTTTATCAGCTGTGGTCCAGAGAGAGAGGGTGGATCTAGGCCAGAAGTACAATCTCCTAAGCAAACAACCTAGCACTGCTGCAGAGGAAATTTATTTTGAAACCTCCTACCATGACAAGCTGAATGACTACCATGATCTGCCTAAAGGAGGTTTAGGTTGCCATTGCACATATTGGAGTTGCATCAAGGATCAAATATGTCCACCCAACCAGTTCTCCCCCTCATCAAGTCTTCCCCAAGCAGGCTGTCTCTTATGTATTCTTATGTATTCTTCCAAACTATCTCAGAGAGTAAATGAGCTGGGTAAGAAACCAAGACTTTGATGACAATACTCCATGTCTGCATTAAACTCTCATTTAACATCTGTGGGCCAAGGATACTCCATTTGGTATCTCATTTAATCCTCACGACAAGCCTCTGAGTTTGATAATAATAACAATTTACAACTGAGGAAACTGAGCTGGGGGTTAAATAACTTTCTCCAGATCACATATTTAGTCTGTGGTAAAACCATGCTGAGTCTTTCTGTCTTCAGTGGCATCAGATCCATCATACTGAAAATTAATAAACTTACTTATATGTATAAAACTATATATATTTATTTATACATTCATTTATGCATAACATACACACACAAATGTCCATTTCTAAGCAATGCCCTGAAAAAGTTACTGTACTTTGAATACTCAAGAAAAAACCATATGCACACTCCACTGAGTCTTTCCATTAATCTTCTCACCAAAGAGTGCTTCAAACATTCAAATACGCTGGAAGAGTGAAGGTGGAAGATTCTCCACTCTACCTTGCTAGAATCACCTCTGGGTTTAAATCCATTCCTAATGAATGGAACTCCCCTCCGTTCTGGGTCACATACATCTGCCCTTTGTGCTCTAGAGAAAAACAGTGTCCTAACTTCAAGCTAGTTTAAGATAACAATAAGTACTATTTAGTAAGTGATTACTGTGTGCCAGACATTATGCTAAGCCTTTTAAATTAATTACTTACCAACTAATTATAATTACAGGAGAGAATTACCATTAGCAGTATCATCCTCCTATTTACCTGGCTAAGTTTCACGTAGCCTGTGAGAAACAGAGCCCGCTCATAGCCATCATGCCGCGATGACACCCAGCTCAGAGTGTCACAGAGGAGCACGGAGAAGGGTTTTATTCAGACACTAAGGTGGGCTTGGGAGTGTAGACCAGCATCCAGAGGCAGGAGTGCCACTTTCAGCATCCTCTGTCCTTAATTGTGGAGGTGGGAAGATCCAGTAATTTAAGCTCTGGTAAGAGGTGGCACCATTACTATGCTGACATGCAGCACCTGATGGAGTTCCAGGTCTTGTTCAATGCAACCCTACACAGAGATGTGCAGTTTTACCCCTATGTAAGAATTGCCAAAAAGTTCAGATTTACATAAAAAAGTCATAAGAGGAATGGTCCCCATGTTATGGTGGATGAAAGTTTCAGCTCTTTTTCCAACCAGTCAGTTTGGGAGACTGGATTTGTTTGTGTTACCAGCACTAGTAACAGGTAATAACATAGACTTGTGATTGACCTCATTCAATTGCTCAAGAGCCTCTTGGCTTGTTATCTCAGGACCTCTACACAATGCCTTCCTTGTGTGAGATAAGTCAGTGAGGTCACTATCCCACAGGCAGGAGGTTTTTCATTCCACCTCCAGCCTTCTGCTGGGGGTTCTTTTCCCTGCTAATCTCTGTCCTTAGAAACCCTCCTGACTTTTCACACCCAATCCTGGTCACTCCTTCATGGTCTACCTTGGCATTGGCATTTGGTCAGCAGGCTATTACTTAGCTCGTAAGCATTTTAAATAACCTCTTTTGCACGTTTTATTTCCCCTAATTAAGTCAAACCTTCTCAAGGACAAGGATTATGTCTGATTTGGTTTCCCACCCATAACACATAGTATTCTCTCTGGGCGTGACAGGTTGTCAGTATGGCTTTGTTGACTGACTTTTATTTCCCAGCCTCCACCATAAGGGGAAAAAATTGCACAAGCAAAAAGGGAAGAGAACAAGCAAAAGTCTGGATGTTTGAACCTTCAGGAAAATAATTTTGTCTGGGCATTTTTGTGTGTAAGCGTCTTGATTGTCAATCACTGTCACCCAGGTATTACATTACTTTTTTTTTTTTTTTTTTTTTTTTTTTTTTTTTTTTTGAGACGGAGTCTCGCTCTGTCGCCCAGGCTGGAGTGCAGTGGCCGGATCTCAGCTCACTGCAAGCTCCGCCTCCCGGGTTCACGCCATTCTCCTGCCTCAGCCTCCCGAGTAGCTGGGACTACAGGCGCCCGCCACCTCGCCCGGCTAGTTTTTTTG
This sequence comes from Rhinopithecus roxellana, assembly GCF_007565055.1. Lineage (NCBI taxonomy): Eukaryota > Metazoa > Chordata > Mammalia > Primates > Cercopithecidae > Rhinopithecus > Rhinopithecus roxellana. Next base: position 28,622,602 of record NC_044553.1, on the reverse strand, counting down.
TATTTTTTAGTAGAGACGGGGTTTCACCATGTTAGCCAGGATGGTCTCGATCTCCTGACCTCGTGATCCGCCCATCTTGGCCTCCCAAAGTGCTGGGATTACAGGCTTGAGCCACCGCGCCCGGCCTACATTACTTTTGCAAACAAAGAGAACTAGGACTCATCAAAGGCCTCCTGTGTGCCAGGATACATTATTTCAACTAACCCTCACAACCACTGTAAACAGCAGTAATTGTTTTTTTCATTGTGGGTATTGGTACTCTAGAATATTAAGTAATTTTCCCAAGACCTTCAATCTAACAATGGATGAGACCTGTATTTAAAATTCAGTTTTATTCCAAAGCCTATGATTTTCCACTCAACTACGCATCCCCCAGCTCTGCCCCAGGGTTCATATACCCATCCGTTTCATTCCTTTCCTTTTTATTTGACAGGTTTATCTGCAAGTTGCATAACATGGACTCCAGGGAAGCATGGTAATGGCCTCATGGAAAAGGGAGCAGGGAAGTGGAAAAAAATGAAAGAAATTTTCTGAGCTCCCACTGTATGCCAGGCTGTTACTAGATTCTTTATACATGGTCATTTATTTACTCATTTTAATGACCTCATTATGCAAATATGAAACCTGAGGCTCAGGAAGTCAGTCATATGACTTGTTCAGGGTCCTGCAGAAGGTAAATGATAGAGTCAAAATCTAGCCCCAGGACTGTCTAACATCAAAGTGTAAAGATGGAGTTTCCTAGAAAAACACCAAGATTCTACTCAAGCAGTGGACTAGGTTTTCAGAATTTAGGACTATGTCTCTAGTATGTTGTCAGGCCCCAAAAGTAACAGGTCAGTCTGAGTGGAACTAGACTCTAAAAGCCTTGAGCTTCTGTCAATGGGGATGTCAGGCACTTGTGATGTGGCTCACTAAAGCCCATGGAGGAAACACAAGAGGTCCCAGTTGAAAACCACACATCTCGCCACCCTTGAAGGTCTGAGAGCTTGTAAATGTGCTGCTCACATGTCCTGTGTAGTGACAGGAGACCCCAGAAACCCAGGAGTCCCACTGAAGGAGCTTATGCTGTCTGTAGATCATCTCTTAGGGAGGAATCTGTAATCTGCTATTAACCACCCTTTAGGCATGGAGGAATCTGCATCAACAACTTACACAAGGTCATAAAAGAAATTTTTAGATCACTGATATCATGGATACTTGCTGCTTTCTCTACTCTGCAGTCAACACCCCATATTTCCTTGGGGCCCCACCTTCCACTACTGTCAGTATGTTGACTCTCCCTGTGACTCCAGGGTTAGGCAGGTGACTGAGCCCAGCTGATCAGAGCCATATGATCCTGATCATAGTCAAGTGTTCAGATGAGCCCAGATGAGCCTGTGACCCAATAAGATGCACTGAGATTTTTGCTTGGCCTGCTGGTAAAGAGGCACTCCCTCTTCCATTCTGGGCTTAAACTCTGTAGGATGTTGGCCTGGGGTTGCTGATAGCTATTCTACCTCCAAATGGAACTGGAAAATAATCCACCACAGAAAAAGCAGAAATACAAAATGAACTATATTGTGTCCCAATGATATTTGACCCCTGAATCCAGCCTGACCTGGACTTTTCAATTCCTTGAGCTAATACATTTTCCCTTGTTACTGAAGTCATGGTGAGCCTATTTTCCTATCATTTACAACAAAAAGAGTCCTGACACAATGGTTTTTTAAAGATCATCACTCTCCCATGAACCTTTGGAGCGTCAGGGATAATGACATTGTGGTACAACTTACTGTTTCCATGTCTTTGCTTAACTGTCTCTTTCTCGGTAAGATCTTTCCTAATGATTGTATTTTAAATTGTGATTCCTTCCAGCCCAGTAAGCCTAGTCACCCTCCCCTGTTTTTTGTTGCTGTTGTTGTTGGTGGTGGTGGGGTTGTTATGCCCAGACCGTTTATTCCCCGAAGAAGACCACCAGAATCCAGAGTCAAAGCCAAGCGGCCAGGATCTTTACTGCAAGTTCGAACTTGGTCCCTCCATTTCACAACGTACAAGAGGGCCCCGAACGATACGTGTGTTCGCTTTTTATAGCCCGATATAAACAGGATATGCTAAGTTACAGAGGAACAAGGGTATTCTTTTGGTTACAGCATTACAATTGGTTGTCATTTTAAGTTATATATTTAGTAGTTTTCTATTGGTTCCCGCGCTTTCAGTAAAACCACAAACGGTTGTGACCTTGTCGGGGGACTCTCCAGGTGGTGTTTTTCCAAAGTTGAGATATATGGAGGAATGTGTTTGTGCTGGGCCCAGGGCTGAGGAATGTGTGAATGTGTTTGTGTTGGGCTCAGGAAGTTGAGGTATATGGAGGAATGTGTTTGTGCTCTTTCATTCCCCACTTTCTCAGGTACCTCTGGAGCCAATCTTGGGTCTTATAAGTCTGATTCTGTTTCAGTGTCTACAGGTTGGTATTGGGCTTTGAGGACCATGAGCTGTATGGTGTCAAACCTTTCCCTGACAAACTGCCAAATTCGGTTAATAACACAGGGTCCTACGGTAAACAGAAATAGTAGACTTAGCAGGGGTCCAAGGAAGGGGGCTAACAGAGAAAACATAGAGGAATTCCACCATTGGTTTGCAGCTGAGGCAAATTGCTGTTTTTTCATTTCTATGCTTAACTTGCATAGCTGTTGGACCCGGTTCTCTACAAGCCCTGACTCATTTATGTAGAAACAACAGTCTTCCTTTAGGAACATACATGTACCACCTTTTTCAGCAGTGAGTAGGTCTAGGGCCCTCCGGTTCTGCAAGGGTACCTGAGCTAGGGATGTGAGCTGTCACTGAAGGGAGGCAAGGGACTCAGCCGACTCCTCCATAGCAACGGCAAATTGTTGGTGCAATTTGTTGCTTTCTATGAGGGTGTGACCTAGGGCTCCCCCTGCCAGTCCGGCCACGATGAGGGATGAGGTGAGGGAGATTCCCGCAATGAGGGGGAGAAATATGGCTCGTGCTGGTCTCGGTCTAGGGGCTGGGTGAATAGCAGTACTAGTCCAGTTGCCGGTGTACCCCAGGAACTCGCCGGCAGTTAGTAGAGTTAACCGGGGAACTAATGTGACAGGAAGACACAGTAGGGTGGTAACAGAGGGACCAGATAGGTTCTTAGATAATGTCCCATTACACCAAAAGAATATGCCCGGTGGGGCCCTTAGGGTGGTATTAGGGGGCGTTACCATGATGTTGCAGAGGCTGGAGTTAGTGCCTGAAAAACAGTAGGGAAACTTCTCCTGACTGGGGTTCAGGTACAGTGGCACATTAGGAATAGGGGCATTCAAGGGATTATGAAGGTTGTTGGTTTGGGTAGAGGATTCCCATGGCAGAGGGACAGTGGTTAGTGGTGGGCGCCCTAGGGTGGCACACAGAAAGCAGCCAGACAAGCTGTGAAGTCCTGTAAGGTTAGCAAGTTCTAATCCTTCTTGTAATAATTCTAACCAGGAGAAAGGACGTAAATCTTGTGTTAGTCTGTTCTACTGTCGTTGGATATCTCCATGGACCAGGGGCCGTACCTGAACTAGGCCACGCCACAGATAGAGGTGACTGCTAGGCCACGTGGAGGAAGAAGAATAGTATACAGCCCCATGTTGAGGTGTGGTCCAGCGGGAGTTCCAAGGGTCCCTAACTATCCAGGTATACATTTTACCTGTGTCTTGGGTGCCTTGCCCGAAATTCCAGTTCTCGGATCTTGGCCTCCAGCCTTCTGTGTCTGGCCTCCACACCCGAGGTTTGTGCATGTTGCAGTAGCCATAGGGGCAGCCTGCATTTTGGTGCCACCAATAGTGTTTACAATTGTATTCAGTCTGATCAAACTCAAAACATATTATTGGCGCCATTGGTTTGGCTATCTGAAAACCAGTAAAATTTAGCAGGATTGGGTCATTGCACCCTGAGGAGGTGCAATCAGCACTGGCCAATAATTTCCCGGGCTTATGAGGTTGCCCAGGATGGGTTTGGTTTTCATAAAGCCAGAATCTCCAGACAAATGGATTAGGAGCTGGTTTTGTGTTTGCCCCAGCGGCCACTAGGGCGACTAACGTTAGGGTTAAACTACCTAGCTGCATGTTTGCAGTGAGCTATGCTGCCGGCGCAGGGTGAGTTTTAAGGGGTTGTTCTTAGCTCTGTCCACAGTCCACGTGGCGGGTGCTCCAGTCGCTGCCGTGATTGGCCCAAGAAGGTCGGAGGTCGGGTCCACTGGTTTGACGTGGGTGTAGTGGATCCACGACGTGATGCCTTCTACCTTCAGGGTGGTGGGTGTGGTTAGGAGTACCTGGAGTGGTCCCTTCCACCTGGGTTCTAGGGTCTCTTGTCGGTGTCGCTTAACCAGGACCCAGTCTCCCGGCTGGTACGGATGGGGTGTCGGTGGGGGACCGGTTTCATATAGTTCCTTCAGCTTGGGCCAGATTTCCTGATGAACTTTCTGTAAGGCTTGTAGGGAAAATAAGAGTTCAGAGACATTTTCTGTTTCAGATTTGAGCAAATCATCTTTTAGGCTAGGAACCAGGGGTGGGGGTCTGCCATACATGATTTCATAAGGGGTAAGGCCCAGTCTGTAAGGGGTATTATGGGCCCGGAACAGAGCGTAGGGGAGGAGGACCACCCAATTAGCGCCAGTCTCCATAGTCAGTTTAGTTAAGGTCTCTTTTAAGGTCCAATTCATCCTTTCTACCTGTCCTGAACTTTGGGGCCTGTAAGCGCAATGTAGTTTCCAATTTGCCCCAAGGAGGGAAGCCAAATCCTGACTTACCTTAGCAACAAAGGCCGGCCCATTATCTGACCCTATCTGGACGGTGAAGCCATACCTGGGGAGGATGTCTTCCAGAATTTTCTTTGCTACAACCTGAGTGGTTTCTCTTTTGGTTGGGAATGCTTCAGTCCACCCTGAGAAAGTATCTACAAAGACAAGTAAGTACCGATATCCGTATTTTCCTGGCTTTATCTCAGTAAAATCTACTTCCCAGTAGATACCGGGCCGGGTTCCCCTGAGCCTTGTTCCCATTGCAGCCTGAGGTTGGGGATAGGCGTTGCTAAGCCGGCAGACTTTGCAACTTGTCACGATGCTGCTGGCCGTCTCGGCTATACGTCTGATTTTGAGCTTGGAGCGTCTGATCAGGTCTCTCATCTGCCTGGCACCCAGGTGGGTGGTTCGGTGGATGTGTTCTAACACTTGTTGTCCTAATTTTGCCTGTAGGATAGTTTGGTCATTAGTATCAGTCCACCACCCATTCTGGATCCATTTCAGGGGAAGTTTGTCGATCCACTGGAGATCTTTTTCTGAATAATCAGGGAGATATGGCAAGTCCCAGGGGCCCGGATCAGGGAGCTGGAGTGCAAGGCGTTGGCTGGGAGCCTTTGCCATACTCCTTGCGGTTTGGTCTGCCAGAGAGTTGCCTCAAGTAATCGGAGTGATTGGTTTCTGATGCCCTGGGCAATGTACAATAGCCAATTTTTCCAGTTTCCATAGGGCTGTTAACAGGGCTAGAATCTCTTTTTTGTTTTTTACCTCTTTTCCTTCAGCTGTTAGTAACCCTTGCTCCCTGTAAATGGCCCCATGTATATGCGCCGTAGCAAAAGCATATCAGCTGTCTGTGCATACTGTCAGTTTCTTTCCTGCCCCTAAGGTGAGAGCTTGGACGAGCGCTATCAGTTCGGCCCTCTGGGCCGACGTCCCCGGGGCAGGGGTTCCACCCAGATTACCTCGGTCTCTGAAGTCACTGCTGCTCCAGCATACCTCTGGCCTTGGTGTATGAAGCTGCTCCCATTGGTGAACCAAACGAGGTCAGCGTCAGGAAGTGGGCGGTCCTGCAGGTCTTCTCGAATTCCGTGTACCTGAGCTAGTATCTCGGTGCAATCATGGAGCGGGGCGTTTAGGTCCGGGTTGGGCAGCAGCGAGGCAGGGTTTAAGGTTGTTGGGGGCAGGAAAGTTATCCTGAGGGGGTTTAGTAGTAGTCCTTGATAGTGGGTGAGCCGGGCGTTACATATCCATCGATCAGGTGGCTGTTTGAGTACACCCTCGATGGCATGTGGAGTAACGACCCGTAATTCTTGACCCATGACAAGTTTATCAGCATCTTGTACCATCAGGGCCGTGGCTGCAATCATTCGGAGACAAGGGAGCCACCCAGCAGCCACTGGGTCTAATTTCTTTGACAGGTAGGCAACTGGCCTCCGCCAGGGACCTAAGTTCTGAGTTAGCACCGCCTTGGCGACACCCGTGCTCTCGTCCACGTATAAGTGGAAGGGCTTGGTGACATCAGGTAGTACCAGGGCGGGCGCAGAGAGTAGGGCGGTTTTGATCTGTTGGAAAGCTGACTCGGCTTCTTCTGTCCAATTAAATGGCTGTTGTCCCCATGTTGCCTGATACAAGGGTTTAGCCATCTCTGCGAACCCAGGGATCCATAGTCTACAAAATCCCGCCGATCCCAGGAATTCCCTTACTTGTCAGGTGGATTGTGGCCTGGGGATCTGCAGAACAGTCTGCTTTCGGGCGTCCGTTAACCAGCATTGCCCTCCTCTTAGCAGGTACCCCAGATATGTTACTTCTGGTTTACAGATTTGAGCCTTTCTTGCCGAGGCTCGGTAGCCCAGATCCCCCAGAGCTTGTAAGAGACCCTTGGTCCCTTGGATACAAGCTTCTTGGGTTTCGGCTGCAATCAGGTGGTCATCGACATACTGTAGTAAGGTTATTTCAGGGTGTTTGCATCGGTACTCACCCAGGTCTTCATGGAGAGCTTCATCGAACAGGGTAGGGGAGTTTTTGAATCCCTGCGGCAGTCTGGTCCATGTCAGATGGCCACTTATGCTCCTCTCAGGGTCAGTCCACTCGAAGGCGAAGAGCTTTTGGCTCTGAGGGGCTAAAGGCAGACTGAAGAAAGCATCTTTCAAATCCAAAACAGTGTTCCATTGATGTTTAGGGTTTAGGGTACTCAGGAGGGTGTACGGGTTAGGCACAGTTGGATGTATGTCCATAACCCTCTTATTGACTTCTCTCAAGTCTTGTACAGGTCTGTACTCAACGCTATTGGGTTTCTGTACCGGCAACAATGGAGTATTCCAGGGCGAGTGACATGGGCGAAGGACCCCTTGGTCGAGGAGCTGGCGAATATGTGGTGCAATCCCTTCTTTGGCCTCTAGAGGCATCGGGTATTGGCGTACCCGAACGGGGTCTGTCCCAGGCTTGAGTTCAACAAACAAGGCAGGACGGTGTTTTGCTAATCCTAAGCCCCCCATTTCCGCCCAAGCTCCTGGATATTACTGGAGCCTGGTTGCTATGTCCTGGTCAGGGGCCGCTCGCTCCTGGTGGAGCCGGTACTCATCTTCTAGGGTTATGGTCAGGACGGACACAGGCTGATTTTGGGAGTTGGTCACGACGGGCCCCTCAGGGAGGAAATGGATCTGCGCTCCCATTTTAGTTAGCAGGTCTCGCCCTAGTAGGGGACAGGGGCTCTCAGGGATGACCAGGAAAGAATGGGTTACATTCCTGGCTCCGAGGTTTACTGTTCTTTGTGTTGTCCAGGGGTATTTCTTAATCCCTGTGGCCCCTTGCACCCACGAGGACTTGGAGGATAATTTTCCATTGGTTTTAACTAGGACCGAGTGCTGTGCTCCCGTATCGACCAAAAACTGAACTGGGGACCCCTCCACTTGCAAAGTTACCCTAGGTTCGGGGAGGGGGTCCGAACCCCGTCTTCCCTAGTCTTCATCTTGAGTGACTAGTACGGGTGTAGACCTAGGGGGTCCCTGTCCTCTGCATTGTTTCTTTTTGGGGCAGTCTTTTACCCAGTGGCCAGCCTCCTTACAGTAGGCACATTGGTCTTTGCTCAGATTATCATGTCTGGGGGACTGCCTAGGTTGGGTGTTCTCTGGCTGTAGATGCTCTTTCTGTACTACTGCTGCCAGGACCTTGGTCATTTTTTCAGTGGCCTTAAATTGCCTTTCCTCTGGAGTATCTGTATTATTGTAAACTCGCTGGGCTATCTGAAGAAGGTCCTGAATCTGTTTTCCCTCTAAGTCTTCTAATTTCTGGAGTTTCTTCTTAATATCTGGGGCTGCCTGATTTACAAAAGACATTACAACAGCTGCCTGACTTCCTGGGGCCTCTGGGTCTATGGGGGTGTACTGTCTAAAAGCTTCCATTAATCTTTCTAAGTAGGTAGCTGGGCTTTCTGCCTTTCCCTGCAGAACAGAGTATACTTTAGCCAAATTAGTGGGCTTGCGAGCAGCTGCCCGGAGACCCGCCATTAGAGTCTGGCGATAAAGGTGTAGACGTCCCCTACCTTCTGCTGTGTTGTAGTCCCACGCCAGCCTGGTCAGAGGAAAAGTCACATTTATGAGGTCGGGGTTGGCAGTCGGTTGACCGTCGTCCCCTGGGAAGCTTTCTAGCTTCTACCTGTATTCTCTCTCGCTCCTCCATTGTGAACAAGATTCGGAGGAGCTGCTGACAATCATCCCAAGTGGGCTGGTGGGTGAACATGACACTATCTAGTAAAGCCATTAAATCTTTGGGGTTGTCTGAAAACCGGGCACTCTGAGTCTTCCAGTTATACAGATCACTGGTGGAGAATGGCCAGTACTGGAATCTGGGGATTCCCGTGTCATCTGGGGGTCCTATTTCCCGAAGGGGTAGAGCCACTGTGGAGTCACGCAGCTGGGGGGGTGGGGCTAATCCGCAAAGTGCACCCTCGCATCCGCCCCGCCGGCCCTTCAGAGTTACTTTCACTTTCAGTGGGCTCGGGTGTGCCGGCCACCTCCCGTCCGCCTGCCTCTTCCTGTGGCTCAGCCCGGGGGGCTGGAGCATGGGGCCCGAAGGGGTACGGAGGGGGTTCTGTGGACAGTGGGTCCTCACTATCAGGTAAAACGGGATGGGGGGGCAGTCGGTTGCTTGGATTTTAGCGGCGGAGCAACCAGTGTCTTACAGGGTCCAGGGGCTAGTAGGAAAGGGGACAGGCAAGGGGGCGGGTTCTCAACAAGGACCTGCCATATGAGGATATATGGGATTTGATCTGGGTGGCCAGCCCGCCCAGGTAGGAAAACCTTGGACTTTACTCTAGTGATGACGGGAAGACAGAATGTCCCTTCGGGTGGCCACCCTACATTAAAGGTGGGCCATTTGAAACGGCACAGAGTAATTAGCTTTCTTCTCCTGATTTCCACACTAAGATCATGGCCCCTTGCCCTAACATCCTTGAAATTATTTATAAGGAGAGATGGGGTGTGCTCTGGGTATTACCCATTCTGTAATAGTTTGTAGTCTCTTCCTGCAAAAGAAGATGGGTTAGGATTCCTGCAAAGGAAAACTGGAGTATCTATAATATCTAGCCGCAAGCACGCTCCGGAAGCCCGGGTCAGAATCAGTTCAGATAGAAATCTAAATCAGGCGAGAGCCAGGGGACGTCTCCCACCAGTCTCCGCTGGCCGTCCTATAGCGCGTCCGCCAGGACTGTGTCAGCTTCAGTTTCAGACCTCGTGAGTCACAGACACAGGTTCAGAACAGATACAGACAAACAAGACAAACAGAGACAAGCCGGCTCACCTACCCGCAGCTCCTGGTAGATCCGTTGACCAGGGGTCTGGTGGGCTTGGGGAATCCCGGACGAGCCCCCAAATGTTATGTCCAGACCGTTTATTCCCCGAAGAAGACCACCAGAGTCCAGAGTCAAAGCCAAGCGGCAAGGATCTTTACTGCAAGTTCGAACTCGGTCCCTCCATTCCACAACGTACAAGAGGGCCCTGAACGATATGTGTGTTCGCTTTTTATAGCCGGATGTAAACAGGACATGCTAAGTTACAGAGGAACAAGGGTATTCTTTTGGTTACAGCATTACAATTGGTTGTCATTTTAAGTTATACATTTAGTAGTTTTCTATTGGTTCCCGCGCTTTCAGTAAAACCACAAACGGTTGTGACCTTATCGGGGGACTCTCCAGGTGGTGTTTTTCCAAAGTTGAGATATATGGAGGAATGTGTTTGTGCTGGGCCCAGGGCTGAGGAATGTGTGAATGTGTTTGTGTTGGGCTCAGGAAGTTGAGATATATGGAGGAATGTGTTTGTGCTGGGCCCAGGGCTGAGGAATGTGTGAATGTGTTTGTGTTGGGCTCAGAAAGTTGAGATATATGGAGGAATGTGTTTGTGCTCTTTCAGGGTGTGTGTGTGTGTGTGTGTGTGTGTGTGTGTGTGTGTGTTGAGCTTGGGTCTCACTCTGTCACCCAGCTGGTATGCCGTGGTCCAATTGTAGCTCACTGTAATCTTGAACTCCTGGGCTCAAGTGATCTTCCTGCTTCAACTTTCTGAGTAGCTGGTACTATAGGCATGCGTCACCACATGCACAGCTAATTTTTTAATGTTTTGTATAGATGGGGTCTTACTATGTTACCCTATCTCTCAAACTCCTGGGCTCAAGCAATTTACCAACCTCAGCCTGACAACTAGTTACGACTACAGCTGTGTGCCACTACGCCCAGCTAATCTTTAAAATTTTTTTGTGGAGATGTGAATTCGCTATGCTGCCCAGGCTAGTCTTCATATCCTGACATCAAGTAATCCTCCCACATTGGCTTGCCAAAGTGCTGGGATTACAGGCATGAACTACTGCTCCTGGTAGAGAGTTTAGCTTTGATTGGTAGTGGTGTTCTTGGTATCTTTTAATATTTGAGGCTTTGGGGCTAATGCTGAAGTATTACACTCACCATCCCAGGTTTACAGGACTTTTGTTTTAATGTTGAACAGATGGAACTGTTTTGTTCTGCATCTTTGCAGGTATACAAAATGTGCCTACCAGGAATCTGCTTTATATCCATTGAAAGCAAGAAATAATACAGTAAAACTTTGCCTGGCTAGAGGCTTTGAAAGAATGGCGTATTCTGGTTTAATTCTATTAACTTGGAAGTGTGAAGGTGAAAAAAAATTCAAAACTTAAATTTCCTGTTGAATGCAATTTGCAAATATAGCCAATGATTCCACTTTTCTTCTGGAGTAAGGCTGGACATTCCGATCTACTTGGTGTTTTGTTATAGAACTGCCAGTGTGCCTGAGTCTCACATTGTGAAGATACATTTTTAAAACTTGAGATGTAACAGGATATAAATGGTTCTGTATGAGATCAGGCTGGATGAGAACTGACACTTGTAAATATATGTTTTAGACTAAATCTCTGATTGCCACTTGTTTTCTTACTGAACTCATAAAAATAAAACACCTTGGATAGAGGGTGGGAGTCGGAAGGAGATTTATGTCTTTTAATTCCATGCTGTTGTTGTATAACAAGGTAGAATGAAGGGGTGGCCTGCCCCTCCACACTTGTGGGTGTTTCTCATTAGGTGGAATGAGAGACTTGAGAAAAGAAATAAGACACAGAGACAAAGTATAGAGAAAGAAAAGTGGGGCCCAGGGGACCGGTGCTCAGCTTACAGAGGACCCACACCGGCACCGGCCTCTGAGTTCCCTTAGTATTTATTGATAATTATCTTTACCATCAAAAAGATAAGGGAGTGGCTGGACAATAGGATCATTGTAGGGAGGAAATCAGCAGTAAGACATATGAACAAAAATCCTTGTAACATGAATAAGTTTAAAGGAAAATGCTGTGCCTTGAGATGCATATGTGAACATCTCCATAAGCCTTTTAGCAGCATAGCTCCAGCAAGTCCCACCTTATTCCTAAAGGCGGTTTTCTCCTTGCTCAGTAAACAAAGCACACAATGGGTTTTACCCAGAGATGTTCCATTGCCCAGGGACGGACAGGATTTTTAACCAGCAAGCTGCCTTCATGTACTTGTTTAACAAAGACACATCCTGCACAGCCCAATATCCATTAAACCTGAGTCACCACAGTGCATGTTTCTTGCAAGGACAAGGTTGGGGGTAGGGTCACAGATTAACAGCATTTCAAATACAGCACTAAATGGAGTCTCTTATGTCTACTTCCTTCTATATAGACACAGTAACAGACTGATCTCTCTTTCTTTTCCCCACAGTAGAACATATGGTATCCCTGGCTTTGGACCTACAGAAGGAAACATATTTTTCTACCTGCTGTATGCCAGAGGTTCTTGAACACCTGGAGGGACTGCTGCGGCACAGACTGCTGAGCCCTACTCCAGAGTTTCCGATTCACCAGGTCCAGGGTGGGGCCTGAGAATTCGCACTTGTAAAAAGATCTCAGGTACTGCTGGTGCTGCTAGTCCATAGACTACATTTTGAGAACCACTCTTGTCTATTAACTGTAAATTGTAGAACTCTAGAAAAAAGCTTACTTTGGTCTGGGATAAGAAGCACACAGGTTATGGAGAAAATCATGAAAGATTCAACCCTTGATCCCAGCCTAGTGTGGAATTCAGGTAACAAGCAGTGCACAGTGACATAACATAATTATTGGTTTTCATGATTGCAAATCATAGCCAAGTATCAAGTGAGAAATTCAGTTTCATTTACAAGGCTTAGAGAGGTCAGGCAATTCTAGAAAAATGGGACTTATATTTCTCTTAAACCAGTAGAGTGCTTTAATTGGTTATTTAATTGAAAGCTTTGTGTTCTTACTTATTTTGTATTTTATTTTATTTTATTTCTTTTGAGATGGAGTCTTGCTCTGTCATCCAGGCTGAAGTGCAGGGGCGTGAGCTTGGCTCACTGCAACCTCCGTCTCCTGGGTTCAAGTAATTCTCCTGCCCCAGCCAACCAAATAGCTGGGATTACAGGCATCCACCCCCACACATGGCTAGTTTTTGTATTTTTAGTAGAGATGGGGTTTCATCATGTTGGCCAGGCTGGTCTTGAACTCCTGACCTCAGGCGATCCACCCACCTCAGCCTCCCAAAGTGATGGCATTACAGGCAGGAGCCACCACACCTCGCCCAAAAGTTTTGTGTTTTTAAAGATATTAGACATGTTTCTTATTTTAAAAACAAATCTTAATAAAGTAGGAGAATAAGAGAAACATTTTTCGAAAAAAGAGAAATCACTGTGATAATTTTGTCATATTGGAATGTTGGATACTATAGTCTGCTTCATTAACCACCAAGCATGCTATTGATTTTCCATTTTTATAGGATCTGTATCTCAGTTAAGGTGATACTGGTAATTCTTGTACTCCATTTGAAGATGAAAAATATAGGCCAAAATCATAGGCTTTGCATAGAAGCTGGATAATGAAGACCGCTCTGGAGGAACACATAGATACACACACACAGACACACACATATATATAAAGTATACACACATATACCTTTTTAAGTTTATTTTTTACAGTTTGAAAGCTTTTAAAGCAAAGGCCAGCCCCTCCCCTCTCCCAGAATGGGCGGCCCCCTCCCCTCTCTGTGAGTGGGCAGGGACAGCGGTTGCTTGGGCAGCTTTCCTTGTGATGCCACAGGTCCCTCTGGACTCCCTGCTGCCTGGCCATGCCTCCTTTCCCTTTCATCTTTCTCACTGACCAATGGGCTTGGAGCATTAAGGCCACGCCCCTCTTCTGAGTTCTAGTGGGGCCCTGGTTACGCCTCCTCTGGCTCAGTTGCACAGCGACCTAGTAGGTGACTGGAGGCATTCAGCCGTGCTCACTGGGATTTTGCTGATGTGACCCCAACCCCGCCTCCCTCCGCACCCCATGATGTCAGAAAAAACACGACAGGGAAAATTCACCGCAGCCAAGAAAAAGGTAAAACGCACCAGATCATAGCCCCCAATGCAGTCACAGATCCCCTCCAATGACAAGACCGTTGAAAGAGTCCATACCAGTCCTGAGGCATACCTGATTGGGACCCCCAACACCAGCGACTCTGGGCTCCCCCCCACCAAATTCTTGTCAATCAGTCCCACCCCTTCAGCAAGCAGCCCAATTGCTGCCCTTGCCAATCTTTACCCCAGGGTGACTTTGGGCGGGTGACTCCGGGGGCTCCCCGCTCCATACTCTGGCCCTCACCTCCTGCTGCCCCAAGCCCAACCTCCCTGGGCTCTTTGGGCTTGTGTCTCCCAGGACCTGGGTCCCCCAGCCCAGGCCCCGCACTCGCCAGTGTTCCCTGGGTGACTTTGGGCTGGTGACTCCCAGGTCTTCCTACTGCGGACTCTGCCCTCCCCTCCTGCTGCCCCAAGCTCGACCTCCTTGGGCTCTTGGGCTGGCGTCTCTGACGACCTGGGTCTGAACCCTGTGTTTCCCTACCCAATCTTGGAGTGGCGACTTGGGCATTGCACTGATGTGGTCCCCTCAACTGGGAGGAGTGGAATGTAGTGATGTCACAGTTCCCCTAGGAACTGTCATTACTGCTGCAAGACCAGCCTTTGATCTTACAACCCAGTCCCCTAAGTTTTCTCACCCCATTCCGGATCCTCTGGTCACAGCACAAATTTCCAGTTGGAAGGGGAATGGGGACTGTGGGAATCAAGAGCAAGAGGTTTCAGGCTGCCTTACTCCCTTAACATAGACATTGACAGTGGGAAAAGCCTGCACTTCCCCTGTGTGCTCAAAACGTTGACAGTATCTCTGGGTGGCCATGGGAGAACAGGTTTGGTTTGGTTTTCTCCCAGGCTTCTACTTTGCAGAGAGACTTTAACATTCTTTTCTGAGTTCTCCACGGTTCTGGGACCAGACTGTCCTTCAGTCAGTGGTCTCTGAAGTGAGATTAGCTCATCTTCAGTGGAGCAGATCTTGGGAAACTGAACTAGACAACTTGAATCTTCCTCATATCATCTCAACCTGGGGTACTTGGAGTGCCACAGGATGAATGTGGGACATCTTTCTGAAGCATCTGATTCACCTGATTCTCTTGAGATAAAACATTAATGTCCTTAGGGATGACAGTCACATAGGTTTCAAAGCATATACCAGACTTCTCTCTGAAATCAGGCTTGGGTTGTCCTCTTTCTGATAAATTCCCAGATTTAACAGAAAAGCTGCCTTCTGCTGTGAGGACACATTGATATGAAAGTGTGAGAGGTACTGGTGCACTTCTTCACATTAACAGACGTGTGAGGATGTATGACTCTAAACCACACGGCATACAGTTCCTGCCTGCTTCATGCTTACTTTTCAAACTCTGCCCCGGTTTTTGTCCCTGGAAGCTACTGATTCATGGCAAAACCCCAGAGCTTGGAGTCAGAAGACTGAGTTTAAGTTCCAGTATTGCCTTTTTCTTTTGTTTTTTTTTTTTTTTTCTAACCATGATATCAATCCCTCTCAGTCACTAAATGATTGTGACAACACCTTGTAGAGTTGGTGGTGGCATTAAATCAGATGGTGTATAAGAGTATTTTGTCAAAACTCTAAAGGAGGATGTGGCTGTAGGGACTGATAGTTCTCATGAATGTTACTGCTCTTCTTTCCCACAGTTAAAAGAATATTGGCAGAGGAAGAGCCCTGGTGTTCCAGCAGGAGCTAACAGGAAAAAGAAAATCAATGGCAGTAGCCCTGACACAACCACTTCTGCTGGTTACTGCTCACCTGGGGATGTGAGTCTTGGCTGGAGAGGCTTCTGGGGACAGGGGGCCCAAGGGGCAGTAGAGGATAATTGTTAAGATTCTGGATGGACTGTTGCTTTTATGAGAATCCTTAGTACATGGCCTGCTGTAAACACCCAGGACACCCAGGAAATGGTCATTGCTGTTTGATTTTCCTCATCTCCAGTCTCAAGGGGAAGCCAGGCTAAGGAGAAGAGCCACTTGCCATCAGGCTGTCCGTTTAGGAGTCACTGAAAGGGCCCCAGAGTGAGATGGTGAGGTGATAAAAACCATGAGAGAAGCTGGCACAAAGGAGTTATGGGACAAAGGTTCCAAGATACGCAGAAAAGAAACTTTTGTCAGTTGATGGGGAAGAAAGGAAGTTAGAGGGCTTAAGCACTGAGGAGGGAGAGATCATCTCCATGTGCACTCTCATCTCTTGTAGTCAGCAACAGGTGTCTACAGGGAGGGCCCTGTGTCATCTACTACCCTGAAAGATCTACAGGTAAGAGGCCCTGGGCATAGGTTTAGTGACCCTGCAGGCCAGCCCTCCAACTTCCTCCCACAGCAGGGGCTGGTTGCCCGTCTGCCAGCTGAGACAGCCCACACACTCCCCTCCCCAGCCCTAATGATTGTTCTCTCTATCCCTCCCCGCAATCCTCCTCTAACTCCTCCTCTCTGCATGCACCTCAGAGCCAGTACCAAGAACTAGCAGGAGCCCCAGACTCAAAGCTCCGCAATAATCAGTCAACTCAGTGAAAACATCCATTCACTGGAAGAGTCCAGTGGCGTCCTCTGATTCCACTCTGCCAATCCTGTATTCATTTCCCATTGGGGCTCTGAGTAAAGGGGCTAGGGGCCCCTGGTACCAAGGGAAAATGGGGAACTGGGGCATGCAGGCCTCACCTGGATGGACCCTAGAGCACAGAACGTGTAGCATGGCTCTTCTGCACTGCCCTCTTTGCTGACTCTCTCTTCTCCAGACACCCCTGCTTGAGTTCTTGCCACACACCCCCTGGGGTTGCCTCTCAGGGAAACACTAGCCTGTTTGTCAGGGGCCCGTATTTCTGCCCTGACTCAGTCCCTAAATTGCTTTTTGATTCTGGACAAACCTTCTCTCCTCCTTGGGCTCGTGTTTCTGGAGGAGGTAGAGAGTATCAAAGGTCTCTGTTAGCTCTGGGAGTCCGAGATTTAAAGGCCCCTAGAATGGAAACCTCAGGGCCAAGGGCTCCTGTCTGTCCTTTTCTGTCTTATATCTCTGCTGTGAAGAACCATACCTGGCTGTAGGTGCTCAGTAGATGTTGAATGAACGCACCTTTCTAAATCGTAAGCTGGCAGAATGGGGGGACCTTTCTCAAACTCTGTCTCTAGAGGTTCACCAGCCCCTATCACCAGGGCCCTTTCACCCTGTGCTTTGGGCAGGTTCACACATTGAAGGAGGAGAAGAAGCATGAGATATATCGGGTACAGAAGCTTGGGAGGAGCTTGTTCAAACTCAAACACCAGAGGGGTAAGATGGGGCTGGCATGACCTGGGAGCAGGACCGGCATCAGAGGGTGGTGGGGGTAGCTTAGAATGCCCCAGGGAGGTGGGTGGATGGAAGGGCTTTGAGGCAGAGGGAGAGAGGTCTGTGCCAGGAGACTGCAAGCCTTGTCATCTGCTTGAGACTTGGTGTCCCCATCAGCAAAGAGGGAGGAGTGCTGGTTGTCAGCCACAGTGCTCTCCATCTGAAAGTGGCTTGGAAGACTGGCTACCATCTGGGTGCGAGGACTCATTAGCAGTGAGGACAAGTTTGGGAAGCCTGAGAGGAGGAGCTCTGCACCAATGGGAGGATTTTTTCTTTTTTTTTTTTTTTTTTTTTTTTTTTTTTGAGAATCCAGAGGCCCTTATTGTCTGCTTCCTTTCTCAGCTGAATCCCCGGCCCCAGATCCCCCAGCAGGGCCCTCTGAGGTGGAGCAGCTACAAGATGAGACCAAACACCTAAGGAAGGAGCTAGAGAGTCTGGGAAGACAGCTCCAGGCCGAGGTGGAAAACAATCAGACGTTGAATCTCCTGAACAGGAGACAGGAGGAGAGGCTATGTGAGCAGGAAGAGAAGCTACATGAGCAGGAGGAGAGGCTATCTGTGCAGGAGGAGAAGATACGTGAGCAGGAGGGGAGGATACGTGAGCAGGAGGAGAGGATACGTGAGCAGGAGGGGAGGATACGTGAGCAGGAGGAGAAGCTACGTGAGCAGGAGGAGAGGCTATCTGGGCAGGAGGAGAAGATACGTGAGCAGGAGGAGAGGATACGTGAGCAGGAGGAGAGGATACATGAGCAGGAGAAGAGGATACATGAGCAGGAGGAGAGGCTATGGGAGCAGGAGTGGCTGCCAGAACAGGAGAGGCTGCTGGAGGAGGTGAAGAAGCTCTTGGAACGGGAGAGACGGGAGGAGGAGGAGGAGAAGCTGCTAGAGCATGAGAGGCTGCTGAACCAGGTAGAGAAGCTGCTGGAAGAGGAGAGGCTGTGGGAGCAGGATGAGAGCCTGTGGGAGGAGAAGAGGCTGCCAGAGCAGGAAAGGCTATTGGAGCAGGTGGAGAAGCTATTGGAACAGGAGAGGTGGCAGGAGGAACAGGAGAGGCTGCTGGACCAGGGGAGGCTGCTGGACCAGGTGGAGGAACTGTTGGAACAGGAGAGGTTGTGGGAGCAGGATGAGAGACTGCGGGAGCAGGAGAGGCTGCTGGAGCAGGTGGAGAAGCTTTTGGAACGGGAGAGGCGACAGGAGGAGCAGAAGAGGCTGCTGGAGGAGGAACAGCTGCTGGACCAAGTGGAGGAGCTGCTGGAACAGGAGAGGCTGCGGGAGCAGGATCAGAGGCTGTGGGAGCAGGAGACACTGCGGGAGCTGGAGAGGCTGCGGGAGCTGGAGAGGATGCTGGAGCTGGGGTGGGAAGCCCTCTACAAGCAGCAGGTGGAGCCACACGGCAGCTTTGAGGAGCTGGTGGGTTGCCCCACCTGGGGAGCCTGCCCTCTTCCTTAGCCCTCCAGGCCTTTGTTTCCCCACCTGTAAAATGGGGCAATGTAGCCCTCACATGAAATGGTACCTCTAAAGGCACCTGTGAGCCACAGCCCTCCTCTGATGGCTGTGGGAGAGAGGGGATGATTTCTCTAACCTGCCTCCACCCTTCCCGGTGCTATGGGAGGCAGACACCAAGTTCTGGGGTCTCCAGCTATAGTGGGTGGCCAATGATTGCTTCTCTCTGTCCAGAACAACGAGAACAAGAGTGCATTGCAGTTGGAGCAGCAAGTAAAGGAGCTGAAGAAGCTGGGCGAGCTGAAAGACAGGGTAACCTCTGACCCATCCAAGAAGGGCTGGGAGGTGGGCACCAGCCTCTGGGGAGGGGAGGTGCCAGGCCAGAGGCAGCTGCAGCCTGGGGGCAGGTCACCCCACCACTCTCCAGGGCAGTCCTATGACTGTTTCTTGCTTCCTGCCCTCTGAGTTTTAGAGGTGGGGAGCCCTGGGCTCCCCCCTAGGTCTGGACATCATCATCCCAGCTAGAGGCATGGAGCCCTCAAGTCACAGGGAAAGAGACAGTGGCATAAGAGGTTGGCCAGGTGTGGTGGCTCAAGCCTGTAATCCCAGCACTTTGGGAGGCCGTGATGGGCGGATCACGGGGTCAGGAGATCGAGACCATCCTGGCTAACACAGTGAAACCCCGTCTCTTTTAAAAAATACAAAAAACTAGCCAGGCGAGGTGGCAGGCGTCTGTAGTCCCAGCTACTGGGGAAGCTGACGCAAAAGAATGGCATAAACCCAGGAGGCGGAGTTTGCAGTGAGCTGAGATCCAGCCACTGCACTCCAGTCTGGGCAACAGAGCGAGACTCTGCCTCAAAAAAAAAAAAAAAAAGAGGCTCCTTATGTTGGGTGTGGTGGCTCATGCCTGTAATCCCAGCACTTTGGGAGGCTGAGGCAGGAGAATCACTTGAGGTCAGGAGTTTGAGACCAGCCTGGCCAACATGGCAAAACCTCATCTCTACTACAATTTCAAAAAAAAAAATAATTCGCCAGGCCTGGTGGTGCATGCCTGTCATCCCAGCTACTCAGGAGGCTGAGACATGAGAATCATTTGAGCCCAGGAGGTGGAGTTTGCAGTGAGCTGAGATCACACCACTGCACTCTAGCCTGGGACACAGAGTGACACTGTCTCAAAACCAAACCAAATGGATAAACCAAAAAGACTCCTCAGATTCAAACTGGATTCTGGCCTCAGTTCCACTGGTTATCATTCAACTACCTTGCATCTCTACGTCTCTGTTTCTTTAACTTCAAAAGGAGGTTAGTGTTTTCCTTGCAGAGGTGCTCAGGATTAAATGAGATAACACATGGAAACAGTAGGCATGTAGTACACTTAGCAGATGGTGGTTGGCTCTCCTTGCTATTCCACCAGTCTGTGGCCTACAGTTTAAATGGTGGGGGAAAGGATGTGGGATTTGAGGCTGGGGAAGGATGCATGGGGTTCTAGGCAAGGAAGGCAGTCTCTTAGGCCTGGAGCAAGGGACCAGGGGACTGGGGGAGGCCACAGAGCCCCACAGTGCCCTTGCTACCCTATTAATGGGCCAGGAATCTGGAAACCAACTAGTAAATTCCCTCATGCCCAGGGTCTTCCTGCAGGTGGAGCTGAAGAGCCAAGAGGCTCAGAGTCTGCAGCAGTAGGGAGACCAGTACCTGTGTCACCTGCAGCAGTATGTGGTCGCTTAGCAGCAGGTGGCCACTTATCAGCAGCTGACCTCTGAGAAGGAGGTGCTGAACAGGCAGTTACTGCTGCAGACCCAGCTCCTGGACCAGCTGCAGCAGCAGGAAGCTCAGGGCAAAGCAGTGGCTAAGATGGCCCGCCAAAAGTTGCAGGAGACCCAGGGGAGGGAGTTGCTGAGGACAGGGCCCCGAGAGGGACAACCTGGCAACCTCCATGCCTTCTAACCCTCTTTCCTGGCCTCTTAGGACCACCTGGAAGCTACCAGCCAGCAGAAACAGCGGCTAAAGCCCAATTGAGCCTCATGGCTCTCCCTGGGGAAGGTACGGGAGACCACTGGGAGGAAGAGGCGAGAGCCCCGGGAGGAAAAGGGGACTGTTAGCAGCATAGGATTGAGGAGTTGGAAGAGACCTTTAAGACAGCTGGTCATTATGCCAACCGGGTGTCCGTGCTAAGTTCGGTATCAATATGGTGACCTCCTGGGAGCAAGAGGCCATCAGGTTGCCTAAGGACAGGAGAACTGGCCCAGGTCAGAAAGGGACCAGGTCAGGACTCCCACACCAATCGGTAGTGGGACTGTGCCTGGGCAATATGGTAAGATCTTGGTTCTTAAAAGTAAAAATAAAGAACAGCTCATTCCCCTCTGGGAATGGGCTGATTCAGGGTTACACAATGAGGGTGGGGGCAGAGGTGGGCCCCCAGTACTTCCCTTGTTGGGTTGTCTGAGGACCCCTCTGGCCACCCCCTAGAGGATATGGAGGAGGACATCTGGACAGTGAGGAGGAGGAGGCGCCTCGGCCCATCCTGAACATCCCAGGGGACCTGGAGAGCCTGGAGGCCAGGTGAGCCTGACTTTCCCTGCCCCTACTTTGTCACCTTCCTCGGTGGTCCCTCCCAGATCCCTTTATGTTCTTGGTTTCCCCGCCTTCTGATTTCTGTGGACTTTCACTCCTTCCGGGAGCCAGTGATCAAACACCATTTCACCTGTGACCAACAGGTGCACACTCTGAGCCCCAAGGGAAGGGGCTGCACTCCACCTCCCTGCCCCGCTTGTTCTATGTGTGTCCCTACAAGAATACTCACCTCTTGCCTTCAGGTGGCATTTTTCAATGACACGGGAGCCAGTGCCCAGGAAGAGCAAAGGGTGTGCTGCCAGCCCCTGGCTCACCCAGTGGCTTCATCCCAAAGGACCCCAGGGACTGGGGGTAAGTCTGTGTGTGGGGAGACCCACCAAGCCCTGCAGGGGTCCATGGAGAAGGTGCAGCTGAGTAGGTCCTGGCATGGGCCAAGAACAGTGTGGGCAGCAGAAGGCAGGTGATTCTTGAGATGTGATCCCATTATTTTGGCTCCAGTGTGACTTTATGGAGGACAAGGTGGACCTGAAGGAGCCGGTGGAGTAAATAGAGCTTCGATTCATCCACCTCTCGGGACAGACACCATAAGTGAGCCGGAGGCCAGGGTACGGCAGCGGGAGCTGCTGGGCTGTCAGAGGGCCCCAGCCTCTGAGCTCTGTCCTCCCAGAGGAAAGTACATCAGCCAGGGGGCAGTGCCAAAATGCGTCAGTGTGAGAGGAGGACATCATCAGGCTGGCCCAGGACCAGGAGATGCAAGTAGGGTGTGCAACATCTCTGTGGGGGTGGGAGTGGGGGTGGGGGTGAACTTGGGCACTGGCACCAGCATGGCAGCTAAGCACCCCTCCCTCCAGGTGAACCTGCTGGAGCTACAGGGATAGGTGTTGTGGCTTGTGGGTGACCACAACGAGGGGCACGACAAATTCCTGACCACTGCCCAGAGTCCTGCTGATGAGCCCGCTCTAGGAGCCCCAATCCCCCATTAGCTTGGGAGTGCTGACAAGCAGAGTGGTGAGTAGAGCCCTCAGGTAGGGTGGGCAGGCAGGAGCAGGGGAGGCTCGCACTGAGCTCAGATCTCCTCCTCCCTCTGTCTGAAGATCTTCGGGAGGTGAGCCTCACTGACAGCGTGGAGCCTGCACCAGGAGAGGCCAGAGAGGGTTCTCCCCACGACAACCCCACTGCACAGCAGATCATGCAGCTGCTTCCTCTAACGCAGGACTCTCCAGGAGCACCAAGGTTTGGGCAGCAACCCTGCATGCCATTCTTTTCACGGTGTGGAGATCAGGGAGATAAACATCATCATCACCTAAGAGCTGGTCAAGAAATTTAAAAACAAACAAAAAAAGTTTAGGGGTTAATCTACTACACAATTCATTTACTTCATTTGAATGTTAGAGCCACTCATGTTTGTGTTTTTTTTTTTTTTTTTTTTTTTTTTTTTGAGACAGAGTTTCGCTCTGTCGCCCGGGCTGGAGTGCAGTGGCCGGTTCTCAGCTCACTGCAAGCTCCGCCTCCCGGGTTTATGCCATTCTCCTGCCTCAGCCTCCGAGTAGCTGGGACTACAGGCGCCCGCCACCTCGCCCGGCTAGTTTTTTGTATTTTTTAGTAGAGACGGGGTTTCACCGTGTTAGCCAGGATGGTCTCGATCTCCTGACCTCGTGATCCGCCCATCTTGGCCTCCCAAAGTGCTGGGATTACAGGCTTGAGCCACCGCGCCCAGCCTATTTGTGTTTCTAACATAGTTTAAATTTATTTGTAGAAAGTTAAAGGAGAGTGGGTCTTTCCCTCATGTTCACTATGGCATCCTTTAGCAGTTTTCTTTTTATTTGATAACTGTAGGTCATTAGCATGCATATCAAGTTTGCCCTATGTGGTGGGAGTTCAAACACGCGAACACCCACTATATGCACAAAACTGTTCTTGGTGGTTTGGAATAGGCTGCCATGCTTTTTTAATGTTTTTACAGCATGTATATTCATTACAGAATTCAGATAAAATTTGCCTATGTTCTGCTGTTATGCTTGATCGACTCCTAATCACAGTGAGCTCTTCATTAGCTCAATATGTGGCTTGCCCTCAAGTGCGCTGTTTATTAGTTTGTAATGTGCCACTGTGAGTACTGACATTTACAGTTGTTTAAAGATGGAGCACTGGAGAGAGCCTTTCCCCCTTTTTCTGTGTATTGGGGATGGGCGTAATAACATTTTGGGGAGCTTTTTAATCTCCCAAAAGAGGAAAGTGGCCTGCTCTGGCAGATGTGTGCAGGATAGAATACGTTTCATTTGTTTTGGAGCCAAGAATGAGTGTGTTACTATGGTAGTCCCCTTAGGATTTGTATGTGCTCTGGGCTCATGAAGATATTACATCATGAGCTGGGGCAGTTGTACTCCTTTTTGATGACCTAAAAAGGGATTATGACCTAAAAAGGGATTGTACCACTGTTAATTAGACAAATTATTTGGTCTAACAGTTTTTCTTTATCATTCTGAAACTGGGTTTTTCTAATACATTGATAAATTATTTCAAAGGTATTTTGATAGTTCAAATCACTTCATTTTTACCCTGACACATATAAATGACTAGGAATGACCTTCAGATAGCGTTGAGCATCTGTAACCAATCTGACAATAACGTGTTCATCAGGTACCTATGGATTAAATCACATACCGGCATATTGAAGCTGAATGTCAGTCTGAAAAATAAATGTGCTGTATTACCTGAAATACCACTCTTTGTGTAGGTATTTTGTCACAAGTTTAAGAAAAAGCTAAAAAGATGGAAATCCTATGACAATAACTTAAGTCTTCTAAGTGCATGCAATCATTTGCAATACCTCATTCAGCCAAGTATTTGTTCTCTTCCTCATTCAGTATAAGGCAGCTTTCAATTTGCTTAGAAGGCAACATTAGGTTAGAGTTCAGCAGAAACATAGAATTTTAAAGAGTGAGTTCAACTGAATAAATTTGAATTTCTGTAGGAAGTAAAGAATCAAAATGCCGATTGAAAGTTTCCAATATATGATAATTATTTTTAAAGTGTTTGATTAAACCTGATAGGTTTTCCCAAAATGAAAAAACTCAGTTCTAAAACCAAAGCTGCTTTGTACAAAACATGAAAATGTAAATCACCCCATCCATAATAGCTTCTCTAAAACTTTATCTTACAGTCACTTTCAAATAACTATTCAAAAATGTAACTGCTGTATTAATGTCTTGAAATCAGTTAAAACATTTTAAAATATGAGCACCATAGTTTAAAACAAAGAATCTAGGGGAAGGAAAGGTAGAGAAAGAAATGCCAATTCCAGTCCAAAGCTTTATTTGCCAAGTTTTCTTAGAATGACTTTTACCAACTTATGATTTCTGGTAAACAGAATGTATAATAGAAATACTGACTTTTGTCTAAAGTGGCATTCTTCACTGCTTCTGTGATGCTACTGTAGTGTAATAAATTATGAAATTCTTGCAAGGTGCTGTTTTGCCTTAAAATTTTATATGTCTTGAAAACTATAGTATTAAATGTATTGAGACTGTGCAAATGCCGGGAACGCTTGGCATGACATAATCAGTTTTTATTCTCACAAAATTGTAACTATGTAAGTGTGTTTATTAAAAGAACATAAACTAAAAAAGTTACAGGAATTAAAAGTTGTGGGATGAAAAAGTTATGGGATAAAAAATACAGTGGAAACGTTGTGGCAAAAAAGTTGTGAAAAAATGTAAAAAAAAAGTTTTATGGAAAGTTTTTTTTTAAGTTATGAAAAAGAAGTTACTGGATTTAAAAAAAACATCATGGAATAAAAATAAATAAAAGCAGGCCCCTGTCAGCATAAGCCTGAGGAAGTGGGTCTGCAGCCTTCGCGCCCACCATGTCCCTACAACCCCTTCCCAGTCACCCCTTTACCATTAGGTAGCAACACAAGACCCCTGTCTAATGGAGGGAGAAAAAGAAACCCTTTACCACCTTGACCAAGGCTGAGTCCTTACATTTCTGGATGATGATGTTTCTTATTTAAGAGCCAGAGGTTGATGGAGTTGGTTTGTTTGGAGGAGGTGTGATGGCCTCCTTACTTTTCCCTCAGGGGGGCTCCCATCTTCTTACTCAGAGAGGCAGCTGAGGCGGGACAGTGGAGATAACTGTAAACTAGGCAAGGACACAGGCTGCTGGGGGTGACCCGCCCTTCCCCAATGTACATACTGTATCTGTGTAACATCCTGTATGTATTGTACCTAACTGGAGCTTGCAGCTGGCATATGAGGAAGAGGTTCTGATAGTTATTTGCAGCTGGGAAACTTATTTATTGCTAGCATAGGAGCGAGGAAGGAGGCGGGGATGGAGTCATGGCTCCCTGGTGATGGGACTCCTGTTTTCTTTGCTTTTTATTTGGGAATAAATGGATTTAGCCATACTGCTCAGCCTGGTATGTTCCCGTTTCCCTCAGTGGGTCCTGCAGTTTGTCCCATTGAAAGAGGAGCCCCAGAGTGTCTGAGCATGTCCAGTTGGGCTGTTGGGGATCTTCCAGGCCTGTTGCCTTTATGCTGCCTGGTGACACCTGGTGGATTTCACAGGGACTGCCATGGCGCCTAATGGGCACAGTGCAGCCCTGACAGCCAACAGGTTCAGAAGACTGATCTAGCTGTGGCCGGGAAGACAGATACCAGCACCCAATGGCACTGACTTTCACCCACCCCAGGTGTCTTCCATTCCATCCTCCTGCCTCCCTCTCCTGTCTGCACCAGGTGGTCTGTCCGTCCAGAGTGCCTGCTGCCCCGCAGGCTCCCTCCAGGCTGAGTTCACGGCCCAGCCCCCTAGTGGCCAGAGCCAGCGTCACAGGATAAGAGCCAGCTAAGCTCCAGGGACTTTTCCAGGAAAAGAGTCCCTTGGAAAGGGTGTGACCTTTTCACCACTCCCAAAAGCACCCTAAATATGGCTTGGACTTTTCCCTCCCCTGAGCTCCACAGAGAACACAGCCAGCACAGGACACATTCTCTGTCATCCAGAAATGGGTTGGAGTCTCAGCCGAGGGACAGCAGGACTGGTAGAGACTGTCAGTCCACAGAGCTGCCTGCACAGCACCCCCATGCTTGCCCAGAAGGGCAGGAAGGATGGCGAGGGCTGGCTGTCCACAGGCCGGGCATGACAGGGAGGCTCCCTGGAGGTGGTGCCCTTTCGAGGGGCAATGTCAGGAGACAGCTTCCTCTTGTTGGGCCACAAGACTCCGCAAGGACAACACGAGGACTCATGCCCAGTGCTAGAGGCCAGGCATTTGGCCACGTGTGTGTGTGTGTGTGTGTGTGTGTGAGAGAGAGAGAGAGAGAGAGAGAGAGAATTTATAGCTATTTATAGAACAGGGCAGGGGCATACCACAGAGGGGGCACAAGATTTCAGCAACGGTCATACCTGGATGTGTCAGCTCACCACTACAACAGACTAAGTCACAGATGAAGGGGGCTGGCTTTGGGGCTGGGGGAGCCACTGTCAAGTCACAGGACACCCAGCCAGACAGGCTTGGAAAGGGAGGTCTCTGAGAAGAGGAGGAATCTGTTCATCTGTTCAGAGGTCAAAGTGGGACCTGAGGTTCTCAGGATGGGATGGACTTGCCTGACCCAATCAGCTGGCATTGGAGAGAACACAGAGAGAAAACAGGTTAGAGAAAAGCCAGAGCTGGTGAGGCAAGTGCAGAGCATGGGTGCACCGTAGCAGCTGTGAGAGGGCCGGGAAGGGGAGGGTGTAAGTGTGGGCATGGCAAGGTTCCTGGAAAAGAGAGGCTGGAAGGGAAAGGGGAGGAAGATGGAGGGAGAAGCCAGAGCTTCATAGGTAGTGCCCGGGGGCTGTGGCGGCCCTCCCCACCCCACACACGCTGGCTTCTCTCATGGCACCCAGGCAGTCCACCCACAGTTTAGACCAGTGCCAGCCCCCTTGGGCTTCCCTCTTCTCTGGTCAGCCTGCCTTGCAACCCACTGGCCCAGGGCCACCTCTTGCTTGGGGAGCCCCACCCAACAGCCACCAGGCCTGATAGAGCAGGAACACTGCTTGAAACAAAATGGTGAAGCTAGAAGGGATGGATGGCTGGAGTGAGCGCCAGAGGCCCCTCTGGGCTGTCAGAAAGCCCAGGGTCCTCTCAGGGACCCTGGGGAAGGCAAGGAGGACAGGTAGCTGGATGTCACTGGGCATAGATTTATAAGTCTAAGAAGGGAACCTCAACTGGTTGGCAGGGGGCTGCAGGTTGCATAGTTGAGGCTGGACCCATCCTGCTCAGAAAAGCAGAAGAGGAAGAGTCCGTGGCAGGAAAGGCAGGTGGGCTCGCTAGGCGGAGCTCGGCTGGGCCAGCAGGCACTGTGGTCTCCTTGGCTGAATAGCACAGATGACCCCTAGGAGCAACAGGCCAAGGTGAGTGAGCCTGCTGATCAGCGGTAGTGCTTCAGCGGGGGCCAGGGACCCTGCCTTCAGTCCACACTAGCAGCTATGATGGTACCTGGGAGGGAGGGAAAGGGGCTGTGTGTCCCCGCCTGGTCTGTGAAGTGTGTTGTGGGATGACCGTGTGTATGGGACTCTCAGGCTTTTATCCTAGATCACCACTGGATTGCTGACAGATAGAGGACGTGGGACCCTAACTATCACCCTTAATCTGCAGTGGATTTGGCTCTCGGCACTCCCAGGCTGGGAGCTGGATACCCTGCCCTGGCAGCATGACTCAGACTGCATGACAGGTACAGCGTGCCCAGGATGATGTTCCTAGGCCTCTGACCACCTCAGATTCCAGCCCTACATACAACCCCCTCCAAGCTCCCAGCCCCTACACCATAAACCATGAGCTCTGTGCCCTCTCTGGTGGCTCCATGTCTGCCAGTTTGGGCATGGAGCCTGTTCTAAGAGCCCCCAGGCTCAGACATGGAGACCTTGAGCAGTGACACTGAGTCCCACGGCTCACAGGGAGAGAAGTGAGACAGCCAGCAGCACAAGGACAGAAAGAGGAAAGAGCAAGTCTGCAGCTCCAGAAGGGAGGGGCAGGGAGCCTGGTTCGGAGTCCCCAGGTGTGCCCCCCATGTGGAGCTGGGGCAGCGGGGCGGACAGACCTTTCATGCAGCAGGCAACAAGGCATGTACCTACCAAGGCTGGCGCTCCTCAGGGAACACCGATAGTGATTCTGAAAGACAGCATCAAATCACATGGCAGGTCACACGCATGGGTGGGGCAGGCCTGAGGGTGGGGGACACACGCACATGCCGCAGTGTGCACACACATGCTGTGAGGCCCCACGGCCTGCATGCACACACTAACACACATGCCCACAAACAACATGCATACGCCGCCTTCTCTGCCACCTGCAGGTGCCCAGCACCCTCACCCCCTCACCAGCCGGCATGTGATGCATGGATCTGGGACGTGCAGCCACTCAGCACACTGAAGCACATGCGTGGGCAGAGTCACAACACAGATGCTCGCCCGCACACAAAGGCATTTGCACCAGCTCCCTGCACACTCGTGCCTGCTGTGCTCAGAGGACCACCCACGCTGCTCATGGAGACAGGGCTTGCTCACTAATGTCCAGCTGTCATTTCTCCACCTAAGAGCCTTCCATGGCTCCCTACTGCCTACAGCATTGAACCCCAACAAGTCACACTCTTCAGACTTTGAAGGTTCTCCACCCTATGCCCCACCTGCCCCACAGAGCTCTTCCTCATTCTGTCTCTGTTCCCTGCTTTGGCCAGGGGCTATCCTCGATGAGACCCACACTACACCTCTGCCCATGGCAGCTTTTTACCCAGTTATCCTCCAATTCCTCACTACGTAAGCCTATCTCAGTCATGCCCCGGACTGCATTGAAGCCAGCCTGCCTTGAAGAAGCTCTCCCAGACGGCCCTTTTCCCCAAGGTAGGGTCATGATTTGCCAAATGTTTAGCATGTGTTAGCAAGACTGGAGTCGGAGCAGGCATCAAACCCTACATCCCATATGTCACACCTCACCACAGACCTGGGTGCCAAATAGCCTGAAGAGTCTGAACTCACGTTGGCAGTTAGCAAAGTGCTCCGACACCTGCATCTGCAGTTCACATAGCATCCCTATGGCCACTGTCTCCCTGGATCTCCACAGCCATCCTAGGAGAAAGGCAGAACATCATCATTTGATAGAAGGGATACTGAAGCTCTGAGAGGAAAGGGGACTTGCCTAAAGTCCCAGGGTGAAGCAGCAAATCTGGACTCTCATAGACAGCCTAGAGCTGCCAGCATTCCCTTACAATCTGTGCCCTTGGGCTTGGCTTAATTTTTTCCTCTCCAAAGAGCCATCTGTAGGGCCAGAGGCTGGCAAAGCCTGACTTATCACTGGATGCCAGTTCCTTTGCCTGACTTTCAGTGATTCCTATCTTACCCTGGGGTTTTGTGTTTCTTGTCTCAACACTATCATTTCTCATTCCTCCACAAGTTGAATTGCTCACTCCAGCCACTTGAAGCATGCTCTTCTTCACACAATTAACTCTAGGCACATGGCTGGTGCTAAAAAGAAAAAAAGAGCCTAGGGTCAATTTCATTGATTAACAAAAGTGATGGCTCCACTACAAAGTAAAGTTGATGCTGCCTGGGACTCTGAGTTCAACAGCCTTTTAGACAAACGGCTCTGAGCTAAAACATGAGCATGCACCCATACACATCTGTCTCGGTCTGATGAGATAATCTGGGTATCGGTTGTTATCCTTGAGCATTTTCCTGCCTCATTAATGCATGTGTAGCTAGCACAATAATAATCATAGCTATTAATGCCTAAAGCTGAGGGCTTTCCTGAGCCAGGCAGTGGCTTTAAAAACTTTAAAGTGGCTTTTAAAACTTTTACAGCTAAAGCTGAGGACTTTCCTGAGCCAGATAGGGGCTTTAAAACCTTTAAAGTTTTCACATAGGCTCTCATTGAATAATTTCTGTTTTTCAGATCAAGAAACTGAGACTTACTATCACATTTGGGATTAAGTTAGAAAAAAAAAAAAGAAAGAAAGAAACTTTGGCTTAAAGCTGTCAAATATTTCAAAGCCAGCAAGTGGCTAAATCAGAACTTGAACCCAGGCAGTCTAGCCCTGGGATCCTGTGCCCTTACCCAGTATCCAGTGTTGGCTACACAAAACTAATGAGTACATGTTTTTAACTATAGTTTAAGTGGGTGACATATTTTTCACTACATTTTATGTAGGTGACTTTCTGTTAGGGGGTATTCTGCTTACACAATCTATTGAGCTGGATATTAACTGAGAACAAACAGAAACGAAAGAACTCTGAAAAACATAAAACATGAGCAACATGATGTCACTGCAAACATGATGTCACTGCAAAAGACAAAACAGCACATAGCCTTCTTGTGACTGTATTTTGCTGACAGTCCACAAGCTAATACTCAGCCTGAATTTAGCAGTGCTGTTCCTTTGGGAGACACACACTAATACTCAGCCTGAACTCAGCAGTGCTGTTCCCTTGGGAGACACACACACAAACACACGGACACACACACACACACACACACACAAAACGAGTTGGTGGTTTTGTGCCTCCCCGCCAAAACACACACACATTGGCGGTTGTGCCGCCCGGAGCCTCCAGTCTGCCAGTGTGAGGAAGGGACCAGATGGGTCCAGTAGTGTTGGGTCAAGGCCAGGAGAGGGCAGCCCGAAGCGCGCGCATGCTCTGGACTCCTGCACCCGCCAAAATGGGTGCTCACGGGGCGCGCGGGAGTGAGGGGTGAGGGGTGAGGGCTGAGGGGTTAGGGGTGAGGGATGAGAGGGAGGGGGACGGGGTGAAGGCAGCCCCTTCCCAGGCGGCAGCCGGGGCGGTGGTGCTGTTGCCCTTTTAAGTTGCCGCTTCACAGGAGCCGCGCCTCCTGTCGGTGGAGTCGGTTACAAGGGGAGCAGCCGCCCAGGGGCCGCCCCACAGCTCCCGGCAGAGGCCTCGGTGTCCCTTGCGGTTTTCCTGCCATGCTCCCACTAGAGTCAAGGTAGCTGGAAGAGGCGGAGCCGCGAGAGCGCCGCCGAGCGGCCCCCCGAGTGGTCGCGGCCATAACAGTGGCTCTCACAGGCTCACCTTCAGCGCCTCCGCCTCCGGAGATGAGGGTAAGATGTCCGTGTCTGTGTGTCCCTGTCCGTGTCAGCGCCCAGCGGCGGCCCCAAGGGGCAGGGTGAGGGCGGAGAGGAGGCTCCAGAAGTACCTGGACAAAGGGGAGCCTGCCCGGGAGAGGCCCCGGTTCCCCGGGCGAGGCGGACGGCGCCCCTTTCTCCTGTGACTGGCCCGCCCCGATCGCCGGGACTGCCGGAGGCTTGGGTGGGAGGAGGCGGAGGGCGCGTCTCTCTGTCTCCTTGCGGGGGGCTGGCTTGGGGGCTGCTGGCACCTCTCGCCCTCGTCCCCCAGCCCCGAGCTGGGAGCCTGCGTCGCCGGCAGCCCTTTCGGAGCTCATGATCGCCCTCAGTCAGCCGGCCTGCTCCCCAGAACCGTGTCGGGGTGTGGCAGGGCGGCTCCAGCTGTTGTTTGAGCCCAGGAGGGGAAGGGGAAAGGCCTTTAAGATTTTCGGTTTTTTGTCAGGGCGCAGTGGCTCTTTCCTGTAATCCTAGCACTTTGGGAGGCTGAGGGGGGTGGATCACCTGAGGTCAGGAGTTCTAGACCAGCCTGGCCAACATGGTAAAACCCTGTCTCTACTAAAAATACAAAAGTTAGCTGGGCATGGTGGCAGGCGCTTGCTGAGATGGAGCCTCACTCTGTCACCCAGGCTGGAGTGCAGTGGGCGATCTCGGCTTACTGCAGCCTCCTTCTCTTGACAATCCATGGGTTCAAGCGATTCTCCTGCCTCAGCCTCCCGAGTAGCTGGGATTACAGGCGCCCGCCACCATGCCTGGCTAACTTTTGTGTTGTTTAGTAGAGACGGGGTTTCACCATGTTGACCAGGCTGGTCTCGAACTCCTGACCTCAAATGACCCACCTCTGCCTCCCAAAGTTGTGTGATTACAAACCTGAGCCACCTCACGCGGACCCAAGGCCCTTAAGTGTAAAGGCCTCATTCTTCAGTCAGGTTTTCCTTGTTCCTGCATGTTCAGCCAATCGTTTTTAAGTTTGTGTTTAAGGAGAAACTAACAATGAAAACGGACTCGTTGAGGGAGGAAAAGTTAGAATGCAGCCTCTGGTGCTGTTTGAGCGATCCCTGTCTCCCCGGCCGGACCGCTGCTGTGTTCTGGAAAGGCGCATTGTACCGTGGATGTGGCAGGTAAGAGTCCTGCACAGGCGCTCTACCCGCTTTTCCTTTCAGGCTTCTGTATCAGCTATTTTTCCCCTGTAGAATGTGCTCCTGACAGCCACCCCCTAATCCTACCCAATTTGGCTTTACATGTCTGACCATCAAGGCTCTTCTGGGTCATATTTAGTTCATGCTGATATTTCCCCTTCCTCCCCTCTTTCGTCCTTACTATTTTTGCTTTGGTCATGTTATGCTGTGTTCTGTAAGGCTTTAAAAAAAATGTTTATGGTGGCAGGGGAGAATGTTTTATAATTATGCTTTGTGCTTTTTATCTCCCACTCAATAAATGCTTGGGAAATATTTGTTTTATTGAATGTCTGACCCTATCCTAGCTATGTTGTGCTGGAACAAACATCTTAACTGCCTTGTAAGTTAACTGCTAAGAATTTGTCAAAAGTGCAGAGATAACATCAAGAACTTGTCATGGATAGTACAAAAAGTCTCTAAGGGCTTGATGGAAGTCTGTAAATTGACTTCATGTGAAGGAGAGTGTAAGAAGTGAAAATGTAAAGCATGACTGGAGAGTTGGAGTCGTGAAGCCAGGGTCCCTTTCTCCAGATCCTTTGTAACAGTGTTATGTGATCTCTTCTAGAAGATCGTTCTGAAAGATAATGCCAACTCGGAACCTAGGAAACCCTCCAGTGGATTTCTGCAGCTTACGTGGTTCAAATCCTCATCAGTACCTTTCCTTTCTCTGCCTCAGTTTGCTTCCAGTGATGTTCTCAGTAACTGTAATTGCTCTCTGTCTTCGAATCCTTAAGCATTTTTTTAGATGACAGGGATATATGTGTATTTTTATTTTACCAAGTGTTAGAATTTTTATTCTGCTTTTGTGGGCTCTGAGTTAGCTACGTGGTTGTTGTAAAATGATTAGCAGGGAAAACCGTGTGCGTGTGTGTGTGTGTGTGTGTGTGTGTGTGTGTGTGTGTGTGTGTGTGTGTGTGTTTTAAGTTTCTTTTGTTGTCAGAGGACTTAGAATTTTATTTTATATGATGATTCTGTCAATTTACTTTATTCTCCACCCCACATTTATTGAACGGCAAAGTATGAAAGTAATGTGTCCCATAACCAGCCTTCAGAAGAATCACAACTGCTGTATATCTGAATTTTTTTTTTTTTTTTTTTTGTGGGGATAGAGTGTCACTCTATCACCCAGGCTGGAGTGCAGTGGTGCGATCTTGACTCACTGGAACCTCTGCCAGCCAGGCTCAAGTGATTTTCCTGTCTCAGCCTTCTAAGTAGCTGGGATTACAGGCACCTGCTACCGCACCTGGCTAATTTTTGTAGTATTAGTAGACACAGATTTCACCATGTTGGCCAGGCTGGTCTTGAACTCCTGACTTCGTGATCTGCCTGCCTCAGCCTCCCAAAGTGCTGGGATTACAGACGTGAGCTACTGCACCCAGCTGAACTTTCAAGAAGAAGTTTCTGCATCAGTTTTCAAAAAATTATGATATCAAAAGATAGCCATGCCCTACATTTAGAAAGACACGGAAACTGAACATACTGGCAGCAGTTTTGCTTGTTGGTGCTTAAGATAGAGCCACACGTTGGTCTCAGTGGATTTATGGAGAAAAATAGATACAGAAAGTTATTTCTAAATAAGACCAAAAAATCCTTTCTTAAGCAGTGACAGGTAAAGAGGTTGCCTTGCTGATCTTGAATTGTGTTGCCCTTGATTGAGACAGTTGTATGGTGGGGATGGTAGTGGTGATAAACTTGTTTGAAATTTGTCTGCTTATAGTAACCTTGGTGGTAGCTGTCACAGACAACTTCATCCTCACAGGCCTTAAAATTACTATAAAACTAATAGAATGGAGGAGAAACAAACGACCTGAATACTTAGATGCTTAAATAATTGTTCTGTGTTTTCATAACCGGCGAAAAAGAACAGTGTCAGAATCACTTAAACACTCCATGTAAGGAACACTGCCTGAATTTATATTGCGATTTTTGAGCATCACTTACTGTTTAAAAACTGGCATGTTGTAGGTCATATTTTAAAGACAAATAGAACACTTATCTTTTCAAGATGGTGATAAAGCTTAACCTTATCAAAATTACAAAATGTAAAACACATTCTTGAAAAATATTAATGCGTAGGTTCAAATATAGGTCGTCATTTTAGATGTCTTTCAAAAAAGATCATCTCTTAAGTATTAAACTGAACAAACATTGAACATATTGTAGAGTTTGTGCTCAAAGTGAAGTTTCCTGGGGTGATGGATGTTTTATAATATGGATAACAAAAACTTATTTTAAGAAGTTTAGAAATTTTGCCGGGCGCAGTGGCTCAAGCCTGTAATCCCAGCACTTTGGGAGGCCTAGATGGGCGGATCACGAGGTCAGGAGATCGAGACCATCCTGGCTAACACGGTGAAACCCCGTCTCTACTAAAAACTACAAAAAACTAGCCAGGCGACGTGGCGGCGCCTGTAGTCCCAGCTACCCGGGAAGCTGAGACAGGAGAATGGCGTGAACCCGGGAGGCGGAGCTTGCAGTGAGCTGAGATCCGGCCACAGCACTCCAGCCTGGGTGACAGAGCGAGACCCCGTCTCAAAAAAAAAAAAAAAGAAAAAAAAGAAAGAAATTTTTTAGGCAAAACTAGAAAATCATACTGATAATTCTACCACTCAGAATGTACCACCATGAGAATTTTGTATCTTTCCACTCCTCTGCTCATCTCTTTTCTCCTGTGCTTGTATGTGTTCCCTCTCCCTTAAAACAATCAGATTTTGTTTTTGTAATCTGCTTTCTCACTCAACAATATTGTAGATCCGTGTCATAAGTTACTCCTCTACACAGTGCCTTCAGTTATTCTGTGGTTGTGTTGGATGACTATACCATCTAGTCATTCGTGTTTCCTGGTACTAAATACATAGGGGTGAGTGAGTGTGTATGTGTGTGTGTGTGTGTGTGTTTTCTACCTTAACTAATGCTTTGGACATCAATAGGTAGAGCTAAATCCTTGAAACCTTCCAAGAGGTGGCTTTCATTTCTCATTGCTGATTTGTTTCCTAGAGATGGAACAAATTATATTGTGTGGAAAAAAATTTTTTGAGATGAAGTCTCGCTCTTATCACCCAGGCTGGAGTGCAAAGGCATGATCTTGGCTCACTACGACCTGCACCTCCCAGGTTCAAGTGATTCTCCTGCCTCAGCCTCCTGAGTAACTGGGATTACAGGTGCCTGCCACCATGCCCAGATAATTTTTGTAATTTTAGTAGAGATGGGATTTCACCATGTTGGCCAGGCTGGTCTGGAACTCCTGACCTCAGGTGATCCATTCACCTTGGCCTCCCAAAGTGCTGGGATCCAGGAATGAACCACCCCACCTGGCCTTTTTTTCTTCTAGGTACCAGCTGTTATATATCAGATTGGTAAAAATGTTAGAAAGTGTGCAATGAAATGGGCATTCTCACAGTCATGGCAGAAAGTATAGTTATCTTTGACTTTCTAGAAAGCAGTCTGGCATTCTAGAAACTTGCCTAACCTTTCCCATTTAGGCAAGATGAATTCTGACCACCCCCCAGTGGCCAATCTTGTCCCTGTGATTCCGTATCTCCCAGAAAGGGAGGACTAGTCTCAGAGAAAACCCAGAATTGCTTGGCTTAGCCCACCTGACAGCTAATCACTGGAAATGGGGTGGGCTGGTAGAGTCCTTTGGTCAGGTTTTGTGTCAAGAGAGGGATGTGGAAAGATGGGAGAGAGGTAGCAAAACTGGCCTCAATGGAACTAAGTAAGTTAACATAGAATGGCAAAGGAATGTTTCTTCCAAGGAAGAAATTCTAGGGAGGGAAGAAAGTGGAGGGCAAGGCAGCAGTTCTCAAAGTTTTGGGGTCATGATTCCTTCACACTCATAAAAATGTATTGATGGCCCAAGGAGCTTTTGTGTATGTAGGTTATATCTATTGGTATTTATCACTAGAAATTAAATCCAAAATATTTAAAATATTCTTTAACAGCTCACCAAATATTGTTATAAATGCTTTTATGAAAAGAAAATTTCTAAACCCAAAGTAATACAATCTAACATCTTTTGCAAATTTCTTTGATGTTTGTCATTTGCATCTGCATTCCATTTATTGTGTGGTATTTGCTTGAAAAAATGTGAAAAGCGGCCAATCTCATACAGATAGCCATTGTAGATCATTGTGGATTTTTTTTTTTCTTTTTTATGATAGGGGGTCTTGCTGTGTTGCCCAGGCTGGAATGCAGTGGTATGATCACGGCTTACTGGAGCCTCAGTCTCTAGGGACTCAGGTGAACCTCCTACCTCAGCCTCCAGAGTAGTTGAGATTACAGGTGTGTACTACCACACCTAGCTAATATTTTGTATTTTTTGTAGAGACAGGGTTTTGCCATGTTGACTTGGCTTGTTTTCTGATACTCCATCAAAACTTGATTTTTCTTGAACTTTGGATCTTTTACCCTTGCATGATATGATAACATCATGCATTGGTCACTTTGAAAATAATGGTTCACTGAGATCTTCTATATGTTGATACATTTGATTATACAGTATCAAAATACATTCATCAACATCACCATCAATCTTACCAGAATACTTTTGGAAAGCGAATGTGGATATAAGTTTTCTAAAATTCTAATTTTTTGTTCAAAAGCTTGAGTTTTACTATCAGCAATTTTATTGTTGAATTTTATTATGGCCTCTCTGTTGTTTTCCTTGAAATAACAGAATCTCCATTTTTGAGAAAATGTCTCCCAAAACCCAAGCTGAAATAACATTTTTTGTCAGTCATCCTTTGAAGTAAAAATGATATTCCATTAAAGTGGTTAATTCACTTTATGACTTAGTCACCCGAGGGTTTTTTCTCAGGCAGTCTGTAGGAATGCTCATGTATACTTCCCATTTCATCACATGAAATATTAAAAAGATATATTCAAGGATTAAGATGTAAGATTTTCACTGCTTCATCATAGACATTCTTTTTATTTTTGAGACAGAGCCTTGTTCTGTCACCAAGGCTGGAGTGCAGGAGCACGATCACAATTCACTGTAGCCTCAACCTTCTGGGCTCAATCAATCCTCCTGCCTCAGCCTGCCAAGTAGCTGGGACTACAAGCATGCAACCAGCATGTCCAGCTAATTTTTGTATTTTTAGTAGAGATGGGGTTTCACCATGTTGGCCAGGCAGGTCTGAAACTCTTGACCTCAGGTGATCTGCCCGCCTTGGCCTCCCAAAATGCTGGTGTTACAAGCCTGAGACACCATGTCTGGAGTGCCCTTCCTTTTTAAACCTTTAAAACTTTCCTGTGCATAGTAGTCATACCATGACTGCTAGTAGTTTGGTGTTACTGCCTTTATTTGTGCCAAAGTACCAGCATTTTTACCCACCATTGCATCCGCACCATTACAAAAAATATCACCATGTTAGTATTCCTGTCAAAATAGTTTGGACCTGGGGATCTGAGGGCCGCACTTTGGGAATCACTGAAATAGGTACTTAAACCTACTATATATCATATCTTTTCATCTACAAGGTTTTTTAAAACTTGATTTCAGTTAATGTTTCTGTAATTTTTTAAATATGGTTTTGAGGGGTTTCAGTCCAGAGCAACAACATATATTTTATTTTGCTTATACTGAAGTTTACTAGATGAATACTAACCTAATAGAATGAGGTCCTAAATCTAGTTGCAATTTCTTTAGCCAAAAGAGAAAAGAAGAAAAAAAAAAACACAAAACACAAAACTAAAAATTTAAAACTGGTCCATATGATGTATTCTCAATGTATGCTGAACAATTTGAAGAAGAAAATGCAATACTCAGTAAGTGGTATTCTTTAAGAACAGGATTGGGCCAGGCGCAGTGGCTCATGTTTGTAATCCCAGCACTTTGGGAGGCCGAGGCAGGCGGATCACAAGATCAGGAGATTGAGACCACCCTGGCTAACACGGTGAAACTCCATCTCTCAAAAAATTAGCTGGGCGTGGTGGCGGGTGCCTATAGTCCCAGCTACTCTGGAGGCTGATGCAGGAGAATGGCATGAACCCGGGAGGCAAAGCTTGCCATGAGCCGAGATCGCGCCACTGCATCCAGCCTGGGTGACAGAGTGAGACTCCTTCTCAAAAAAAAAAAAAAAAAAAAAAAAAAAAGGATTCATTCTGAAGAGTTTCCTTTAGCTTGTAAAGCGATTTGGGACACTATAAGAGAGGAATGAGAATAGTGAAATAAATCATTATTGAAGAGATATACTGTTAATGATGTCCTCTTTCAATACAACTTGTTTTATTTTCTTTTCTGTTTTTTTTTTTTTTTTTTTTTTTTTTGAGATGGAGTCTTACTCTATCACCAGGCTGGATGGCAGTGGCACATCTCAGCTCACTGAAACCTCTGCCTCCCGGGTTCAAGCGATTCCCCTGCCTCAGCCTCCTGAGTAGCTGGGACTACAGGCATGTGCAACCATGCCTGGCTAATTGTTTTTATTTTAGTAGAGACGGGGTTTCACCATGTTGTCCAGGATGTCTTGATCTCCTGACCTTGTAATCTACCCATCTGGGCCTCCAAAAGTGCCAGGATTACAGGCGTGAGCCACCGTGCCCCGTCAACTTGTTTTTCTGGTTTTCCATGGTTTCCATGGTTTTCTATGACTTGAACCTAGTTCTTCTGAAGCTAATAGGTAATAATAATGGCTTTTCCCCAATTTATAGTAGAAAACAGTACAAAACAACAGAGTAAATGTCTATTAGTGGGCGAAAGTGCATAATACTTAGTTCTTTAGCTTTTTTAAAAAATCACATGTAATTGTGTCCCAAAAATACATATATAGTAATGGTATTTATTGGTATTACTTGGTTTGTGTGATAGAATAAAATGTTAGAATTTTATGTTGTTTGAATTAGTTATCTATTGATCTTTAACTAATTTAGCAGCTCAAAACAACAAATATTATCTCAGTTTCTGTGGGTCAGGATTCTGTCCTGTTTACCGTGGGTTCACTGGCTTGGCCTCTCACCAGACAGTGAAGGTGTTGGTGGCAGCTGTGATCCATCCCAAGGCAGGATAGGGAGATAATGCACCTCCGAGCTCACATTGGCAGGATTCATCTCAGAGGCTGTTGGACTGGGCCTCCTTTTCTAGATGGCTATTGGTCAGAGGCCTTTTACAATACCTTGCCATGTGGGCCTCTCCATAGGGCACCTCATCACATGGCAACTGACTTCCATCAGAGGGAGCAATGGAGAGAGCAGGAGAAGGGTGACCAAGACAGGCATCATAGTCTCCTTGTAGTCTCACCTTAGAAGTGATGTTATTACTTCTGGTGTATACTCCTTGGTAGAAGTGAGTCACTAGGTCCAGGGGTGGGAATTTTACAAAGGTGTGAATGGCAGGAGTTGAGGGTGATCGGGCCCATTTAGAGGCTGCCTACCAGTGTTGAAGAAAATTGTTGACTTCTATGAGCTGTGGCAGCAGACAGTGCTATGCAAGGAGAATGGCTGTCTTAGAAGTCCAGCGCCTCATATGGGTTTTAATGTGTTGCCTTTTCCCCCTGATACATTTTGTTTAAATCCATGGTCATCTTGCCATTTAGTGATGTGGTTTAATTGCATATTTGGGTTAGTCTGTATGTAAACGTTTAACACAGGTGTCTCTGTGCTAAACAGGAATCCTATTCATCTTCTTCACCAATATGGTTTGTGGACTCTGATGAGCCAAATCTGATACCAGTTCTGGAATGTCTAGAAGATACTAAGAACAACAATTTGGTAAGGAAAGAAGCCAAGCTATTTTCTCTTTTCCTTATAAACATTATATTTAGAAATTACATGTTAAGAGATAATATGATTTTAAAAAAACATGAGTAATGACTATAATATTAGAGGAATTAAAGTCTGGGTATTTTAATTCCTCCAAATCTTACTTACTACCTGGATTCTCTTTATTATTTCCCACTTGTATAACCACAGTTTAGATTAGAAATTCAGGATCTCTTTTTCCCTGAATTCTAACCATTAAGCCAAGCTAGCATTTTGGGTAGTGACCACTAGCCAAGGTGGGAAGTAGAAAAGAGACCAAGGTGGAAGTGAAGGCAGAGATGGGGAGAATGACAGCAGAACTAGTGGGAGGGAATTGCCTTTTCTTTTAAGGGTCTGTAAGTCTGCAGTAAAAGTCAAAGGTATTCAAATAGGAAGTTTTGTTTTTGTTTTTAGTATATAAAGAAATACAACTTTTCATGATGGAAAAATTTTAAAAACTTTTTTTATTATAAAACTCATAAGCAACCATTGTTGAGAAAACTCATAAAGTTCAGAAAAGAAAAAAGAAAGAAATTAAAGTCTCCCATAATTTCTCTACCTAATATAACCACTATTGACAGTTGACGTGGTGGCCACTTTCTACCAGTATATGTTTTTTCTTTGATGGTAAAATACATAACCCTTATACATATATTTAAATAGTTGAGGTCGTATTCTGTATAGTTTTATGTTCTTTTTTTTTTTTTTTGGATGGCGTCTCGATCTTTCACCCAGGCTGGAGTGCAGTGGTGTGATCTCAGCTCACTGCAAGCTCCCCCTCCTGGGTTCACACCATTCTCCTGCCTCAGTCTCCCCAGTAGCTGGGGCTACAGGCACCCACCACCATGCCTGGCTAATTTTTTATATTTTTTAGTAGAGACAGGGTTTCACCGTGTTAGCCTGGATGGTCTCAATCTCCTGACCTGGTGATCTGCCCGCCTCGGCCTCCCAAAGTGCTGGGATTACAGGCGTAAACCACTGCCCCTGACCCTTTTATATTCTTTTAAAAAGTGTTTACTGTATTTCCCCATGATGTCATAGTCTTTATATAAAAATAACAATCATTATTTTCAGTTGACATGATTGTTTACCTAAAAATATCCAAATGAACCAAATGTAAAAAACAGTTTTTAAGATTACTGGTTAAAAGCTCTTTTATATAAAAATCAATAGCCTTCCCAAATGTTAGCTGTAATCACATAGAAGATATAGTGATGAAGTATTTTTTCAGGTATTTCAGCAAAAATAAATATCTAGGAATAAACTTAGATGTGCAGGACTTTTATCAAGGACATGACAAAATTTTGCTGAGTGGAATGAAAGATTTTCATTCTATGTTCATGGATGAGCAGATCTCATGTTATAAGTATGTTAGTTATCACCATGTCTTCATATTAATTTATAAATGTAATTTCTGCTGGGCACAGTGGCTCCTACGTGTAATCCCAAAAGTTTGGGAAGCTGAGGCGGGTAGATGACAATTAGCTGTGTGTGTGTGGCACACACTTGTAGTTCCAACTACTCCTGAGGCTGAGGGCTGAGGTGGGAGGGTCACTTGAGCCTGGGAGTCAGAGGTTGCAGTGAGCCGAGATCATGCCTCTGAACTCCAGGCTAGATGACAGAGTGAGACTCTGCCTCAAAAAAAAAAAAAAAAAAAAAGTACTGAGTGTGTATATATATATATATATATATATATATATATTTACAAATTTCAGTACAAATTCCAGCAGATTTATTTTTGGCACTTGACAAAGTGACTCTAAAGTTTGTTTAGAAGAGTAAATTTTAAAAAAGTATAAAGTATAGACTCTCAACCAGATATTAAATAAAATACTGTGGACCAGCTCTGGGCCAGACAGATAAAGGCAATGGAAGTTTAGAACCAGAGTCATGCAAAGGAAAATTTAGTGTAAGGAAAAGGTAGTATTTTAACTTAATAGTGAAAAGATAGATTATTCTGTAAATGGTTTCAGGAGAACTGACAATTTCAGGAAGTTTGAGTCTTAACTCCAATTTTTGTCAAAATAAGTTAGAGTTGGTTTAAACACATCTATTATTAAAATTTAGAACAGAAGAACATCGGTCTGAAGATATTTTAAGAGTGAAGGCTGAGGCTGGGGACACTGGCTCATGCCTTTAATCCCAGC
The DNA here is from genome assembly GCF_007565055.1 of Rhinopithecus roxellana. Taxonomy (NCBI): domain Eukaryota; kingdom Metazoa; phylum Chordata; class Mammalia; order Primates; family Cercopithecidae; genus Rhinopithecus; species Rhinopithecus roxellana. Next base: position 28,580,407 of record NC_044553.1, on the reverse strand, counting down.
ACTTTGTGAGGCCAAGGTGGGAGGATTGCTTGAGCCCAGGAGTTTGAGATCAGCCTGGGCAACATAGCAAGACTCTCTCTCTCTCTCTCTAGATATAGATATACCTATAAATATACATATACAAATACAAAAAAAAAAAAAAAAAGAGTTAAGTTTTGTCTGGAGAGCCATGAAGATAAGAGGTAAAAATTAAAGGCTTGATGGACACATGTTTACATCTCCAGCAAGGGGATTGATGGGAAACAATGATAGACATAGCTCCATTACTGCTACCTCCTTTTAGGAAGTTGCTTCTGAACATCTAAAGATACCAGTTTTATAATAGCAGAAATGAGTTATTTTTCAGTGTCTAAAACATTACATGACATACATATATAAACATGTTCATAAAATGAAATGAAGTAGCATATAAAATTGGGCCTAGTGTTTTAAAAAGTAAATATATTTACATGAAAGAGAAAACTCACCTCCCACTCTTAGAGCCTCTGCCAGTTTACCATAGCCTAGTTTCTTGAGAGAATAAGCTACGTGTCTTCACCTTTTTTCACTGAGCTCATTATAATCTGGATTCTGCCTTCATCATGGCGCTAAAATTTATCTCCCAGTTGCCAAAACCAGTGGCTCCCTTCTTAGTCCCCAAAATGACCCTTCTGCAGTATTTTGATACTGTTGATTTTTCCCTTGTTGAAACATTCCTCCATTCTTAATGTCCACCAATAAAGAGTTGGTTAAATAAAAATTATAGTGTACATTTTATAACAGAATATTCTGTTGTGGACCAAAAAAATGCAGCCAGTCTTTCCATAGAGCATGTGCAAACTTCTAAGATATATTCAATAAAAAAAGTAAGTCATAAAATATTGTGTATCATCTGGCCCCTTTAGTATATACTGTAAAAACACTCTATGTCTGTGCTTATTTCTACTTACTTTTTCTCCCCTGGTGGATACAGGAAACTGTGAATAGTAGAACACAATTTAAAAAAAAATGTGTGTCTTCTGTGCCAGGACCTGTGATAATTCAGTATAAAGGACAAAAAAGGCATGTCCCTGTCCTCTGGTAAGGGACATGATAATCAAGTGAGACTTCTATCAGATTATTTTCTCCTGTTTTGATCTTATCTCCCTGCCTTGGTCTCCTCCGATCTCTTCTTCCTTGGCCTGCTTCTCTCTTCTATTCTCATTCTGTGCTTCCTCTGAGTAATCTTTGACTCCCATTACTTAAGTCATGACCTATGTTCCAGGGATTCCTAAATCCATATTCATCTCCAGAGTTTCAAGCCCATATATCTGTCTGTATATCATATATGTTAGGGAATCTCACTTGGAGTGACATGGCTATTCAAAATGATGATATTTAAATGTTCATGTATCCACCTCCTAGCACTCTATCAGCCCCATCATGTGTTCCATCAATAATTCTCCTTGTCATTGTGAGTGGGACAAAATGAAATAATCAAACTAGTCACCCATGCCTAACCCTGGGAACTGTCTTAGCATTCTTTTATATACTACTGTTCTCTGACCCCCCAAAACTAGTAAATTTCTAAGACCTGTCCTTCTGAATGTCTCTTAATATTTTCCCTGTGAGCTCGGTTTCTTCCTCCAATCCCTCAAATTCTTTTTGTGTGTGTGTGGTCGGGGAAGAGAGTAAAATTGAAATTCATGGAAAATGTACTACCGTGTCTTTCTTTCTTTTTTTTCCTTCCTTCCTTCCTTCCTTCCTTCCTTCCTTCCTTCCTTCCTTCCTTTCCTTCCTCCCCTTCCTCCCTCCCTCCCTCTCTCCCTCTCTCTCTCTCTCTTTCTTTCTTTCTTTGATTCATTCTTTCTTTGATTCATTCTTTCTTTGATTCAATCTTTCTTTTTTTGAGATGAAGTCTCACTCTCATCCGCCAGGCTGGAGTGCAATGGTACAATCTTGGCTCAGTGCAACCTCTACCATCTGCATTCAAGCAATTCTCCTGCCACAGCCTCCTGAGTAGCTGTGATTACAAGCACCTGCCACCACACCCAGCTAATTTTGTATTTTTAGTAGAAATGGGGTTTCATCACGTTGGCCAGGCTGGTCTGGAACTCCTGACCTCAGGTGATCCGCCCGCCTTGGCCTCCCAAATTGCTGGGATTACAGGTGTGAGCTGCCGCACCTGGCCACTACCCTGTCTTTCTTGTTCCTTGGTATGACTCCACTACCCTGCTGCCTCTCTCCCCCTGCAGCAGCATAATTTAGGAATCAGAGAGACTGTGGGGTTGATGAGGATATATATTATTATTTAGGCGCACCGGCCCAGTCAGATTAACATCTAAAGGACAGAGCCCTGAACAAAGAGTCAGGTTACCTTTTAAGCATTTTGTGGGGTAGGGGGGAGATCTGTGCAGGGGGAAGCATATTACAGAAACAAGAAACAAAGACAGTTATTCATTTCAGACATGCATTACATTATTTCTTACTTTTCAAGAAAAAACATGTTTTACAACTTGTGTTTACTGTCTAGTGACCTTGCAGCTACACGGCTAGAGAAACAGGGTCTTCACAATGCCTGGGAAAGGAGAAAAGGTGAGGCTCACTAGCCTCAGAAAAACAGACAGTTGATTTTTAAAGTACTCCACCTCTTTTTCTGTCTTAGGGGGAATTGGGTATTTTTTAACATACAACTGAGTTTTTGCTTACACGTTCTTCAATTTCTTTTAATTCCTGTTTCACCCCAGCCCTCCTGTAGCCCCTTCTGTGCTAGAGGTCAGAGTGTCCAGGTCTGTGTCCAGATCACCATGCCTCATCTTCATTATGTACTTAGCACAAAACGGAGCACGTTGGGTGCATAACAAATTCACACTGGGGCTTGGCTTCCTTTTAAGCATGAGGATTTTTGGTGGATCCTAAGTTATGGTTCAACCTTCTAGTTTCCACTTGCTTCACTGTTCACTTTGGGAAGGCTTATTCTTTGCTTCATTAACCCATTCTAATCCTGTGTCTTCTTTCTTTGTCCTTTGTAAACCTGCTTCTTTCTCTTCATTTCTTTTCTGGGTCGGAGGCCCCCAGAAAATTGTTCCTGACCAAATGAAGTGAGTCGCCTTATTAGGTCCCATTTGAGTCACCTTATACATTGAAAAACATTTTAAACAATGAAAACCACACTTGTGCACATAGTTTACCTTGCTTACTTCCTTAAAGTAAATATGCTTACAACACAATTAGGACTTAAACATGGAAATTTACAGTTATTCATTGCAGTTTCCTAGTGAATTATTATTTTTTAGACAGACACTTAAGAGCCTATTAAGTATCAAGTGTTTTACAGGTTTTATTTAATCTTTACCATTCTGCGAAAGTTTTTATTTCTTTGTTTTACAGATGAGTAGACTCAAACTCAGGGAATTAGATACGATATCCAAGGTCATCTAGATTTCCTGGCTCTGTCTGCTGGATCACATTTGCTTTTGTACTTTTAACTGACTATGATTGAAATATATACTTTTATAATCCATGGGTAACAACACTGCCTGTGTGTGGTTTTTTTTCTTTTTCTTTATTTTTGGTAACCTCATTAATGCATTAATGTTCTCTTGTTTGAAGTTGTAAGTTTGTAACAAAACAAGGTAGCAATGAGAAATTGGACAGTGTCTGAAATTTCCTTCCTCTGTCTTTATTGTTGTCATTCTGCTAGGTATCAGCTGTAGTGATTATATGCCAAGCAATAGTAACTTTCTTAAACTAGACACTCCTGAAAATATTTTAAAGAGTTTTTATTAATCTGTAAGCTGTAGTTGAACAGTAACAAACTTTTTTATTTCCTCCTGGATTGATTACCGTAGACATAACATTATTAATGTCTTCTAAGGGCTCTTTAACATAATGCTTATTTACTGAAATGTGTTTTGTAGCTTCATCAGCAATTGAAGTCGGTGATATGTGGACTCTGCAGATTATATAACCTTCCTAAGCACATGGATGTTGAGATGCCAGATCAACCACTACCCATGGGTCAGGTAAAGTAAAAATTCTCTAGTTTCAAGAGATAAAATAAATTGTCTCAAACAAAAGTCAAACTAGGATGATTTTTTTTATTACTCAACTTATTTAGAAGTTAGTTTTTCTGTACCTATTGAATTGTTCTGTTTGTTCTGTTAGATACTAAAAATAACCTTTTCATTCTTTGGAGCTGCTGTTGTTTAGTATGACAGGCAACAATTGCCCTTTTCCCTAACACCAGCTTTTTGTTGTGAATATTCTTGGTGTCCGTAAATGTTCTTGCTTCTTTCATAGTTTGTGTTTTCTCAATGAATTACCTTCACCTAGAAATGCCATCTCCTTAAGTCTGTCTGTGCTTCTTAAGGACTCGCGCAAATGTTATTTCCTGCAAGTGACAGAAATCTCCACTAGGTCACCACTACCCCTAACTTCTTCCTGGATGTACCTATTTAGGCATCAGTTATTGACATTTTAGTATAATACATGAGAATTTAGCTCTTATACCACCCACTTTTCCTTCCTCAAATATTATCCTTAGTCATATAAGTAATCACTAATTATCATTAGGACTTCATAAAGCCAAGTTTTCTAGTATATTTAGGATAGGATATTTCTTTTCATGGTCCTGCCTTTTGTTTTGCAGTGTCTTCCTCATAATAGTAACTTTTAATTTAAAAAACTCTGTCGTAGCCCTTTCTCTGAGATCTCCTTCTCTTCCAAAGCCTTTGGCTCCTCTGTGCCCATTTTGGCAGGTTGTTCTTTGGGTTGGCTGTGCAGATGTCATCTTGAGGTTTTTCTCATCTGCTCTCCTAGAGTTGATCCATTGTTTCCTGGATCCCATGTCATCTTTCTTGGCTTTCCCTTTGTCATTTTACCTGACTGTTTCCTCCAGTAAAATCCAAAGGAAGCATAGAGTGGCATATTTTCTGATCTCTAGCTTCTGAAAAAAAATGCAATGCAGTGTTTGGCTTTTGGAGTCAGTCGAGATAGGTTTGAATCTTGGTTCTACTGCTTATTAGCTGTATGCCTTTGAGCTGATTCCCTAAGTGCTCTATGCATCAGTTTTCCATTTGCAAAATGGGGGAGCCAGCAATAGTATTAGTACCTATGTTTCTAGGGCGCTATGAGGATTAAATGAGTTGGTATATGTAAACCATTTAGAACAGTGCCCGGTGCATAGCACATCCCCATCACTATTTACTTTTGTCATAATCTACCCTCACACTTGATTGATAGTTTGGTTGATTATGTATTTCTAGATTGAGGATAATTTTACCTTAGAATTTCAAAGTCTGTGCTGTTGTCTTCTAACCAGTCATGGTGGTGAAGCCTCATGTCATCCTGAGTTTCACCATTTAGGCATGACTTTCTCTCTGGAAGCTTTTAGAATTTTGTCTTTTCCTTGGTGAGCTGAAATAGCGCAACATTGTACTTAGTGTAGGTCTTTTCTCATTCATTGTGCTGGGTACACCGAATGGACAGGCCTATGGATAGGCTCTTTCAAAGTTGGAATCTTGAATCTTGTCATATTTTTGTTAACTTTCTCCTTTCCATTTTATTTGTTCATTTTGAGGTGTCTGTTAATTGGGTTTTAGTCCTCTTGTCTTGACTCTTGTATCTCATGTGATTTCTAATTTTTTTTAAATTTTAAGTTCTGGAATATTTTTCTTATCTTTTGATTGTAGGAAATGTTATTTGGACAGTCAAAACTTTAAGTTTTGTTTTGGTTATTTATTGTTGCTTAACCAATTTTCCCAAAACTTAATGGCATAAAACTACACATTTATCTCTTTGTCACTACTGTATGGGTTAACTGGGGATAGCCGGACAGTTTTTCTGCTGGTCTCATTTGGCATCTCTCACTGTGTGGTTAGACGGTGTCAGGGACTGGTCGTCTGGATGCTCAGCTGCAGTGGAGTGTCTGAGACGGCTTCTTCACCCACAGGCCTGCCTCCTTGGTGTTTCTTTATGTGGCTTCCTCTCTGCCTAGCATCTCATGCTCTAAGGCCTCTTCATGTGGCTTCCTCTCTGCCTAGCATCTCCTGCTCTAAGGCCTCTTCATGTGGCTTCCTCTCTGCCTAGCATCTCATGCTCTAAGGCCTCTTCATGTGGCTTCTCTTTCTTCAAGAAGATAGTCAGTGTGGAGCTGCCAGGTGTTCTTAAGACTTAGACCTGGAACAGGTCCACTGTCATTTCTACCAAATTCTCTAGGCTAGAGTGAGTCTTGGGGCCAACGCAGATTCACTGTGGGATGGGCCTGTCCAAGGACATGATGACAGGAGGTGTGGCTCATTGGGGACCAACACCCAAGATGAATCCTGGGTTCTAAGACCTTTTTCTTCTCTGATTATTCCTGATTCATATTCTATTTTTGTTTTATTCATGTAATATATTCACAAGTGTCTTTATGAAGTGATTTTGACACTCTTTTGTCTTCTCTCTAGCATCTCTTTGTTCTTTAATAAATTTTTTTCATAGTTTATTTTGGTCTTATTTTTCTTTTTAAAGCCTTTCCTTAAATTTTACCTATTCTATGTTGCTTATCATTTATAGTCTTCTTTTTTTTTTTGAAATGGAGTTTCGCTCTTGTTGCCAGGATGGAGTACAATGGCGTGATCTCGGCTCACCGCAACTTTTGCCTCCTGAGTTCAAGTGATTCTCCTGCCTCGGCCTCCTGAGTAGCTGGGATTACAGGCATGTGCCACCATGCCTGGCTAATTTTTGTATTTTTAGTAGAGATGGGGTTTCTCCATGTTGGTCAGGCTGGTTTTGAATTCCCAACCTCAGGTGATCTGCCCACCTAGGCCTCCCAAAGTGCTGGAATTAAAGGCGTGAGCCACAGTGCCCGGTCTGTATTCTTTTTTTTTTTTAATTCCTTTTTTTGTTCATTCATATTTCAGAGAGGTACTAAAAGACTGGGAGACTGGGTGTGTCAGCTCACACTTACAATCTCAGTGCTTTGGGAGACTGACGTTGGAGGCTCACTTGAGCCCAGGAGCTCAAGACTAGTTTGGGCAATGTTGTGTGACCCCATCTTTACAAAAAATTAATGAAAATAATAGCCGGGTGTGGTGACACCCACCTGTAGCCCCAGCTACTTGGGAGGCTGAAGCAGAAGGACCTCTTGAGTCCAGGATGTTGAGGCTGAAGTGAGCTGTGATCATCCTGCTGCATTCCTGCATTCCAGCCTGGGTGAAAGAGCAAGACCCTGTCTCAAAACTAAATAACTATATAAATAAATTAATTAAATACATAAATACAAATAAAAAATAAAATTAAAAAATTGATTGGGAGTTCTTCATGGCCAAGACTTGGCAACTGATAGCTTTTAGGGGGAATGTATGCTGACTCCTGATTGTTTTCCTCTACCCCTCTTTCTTATCTCCCGGTGCAATCATAAATGATGGCTGGAACTACTCCATTCCTCTGGAGATGAAATCTGCATTCTCTTGTCTGAGATAGATATGTTTGCTTGGGTCCTGCTTAAGGAGATGGGGGAGGGCAGTGCATTTCAGTGCCTAGAAAATGTGTTCTCTATGTAGGCTTTTGGTTAATCTCTGTTTTCAGTCTTGCCTATCAGTCCCACCCACGGGGGTACCTGGTGTCTGAGTCTAGAACCTTTCCAGGTTGCTGTGGGACAAATTAGCTTCCTTGTTATGGGTATCCCCCAACCTCCACTTTTGTTTGCTTTGCTCGACTAATTAACCATTTTCCATTTACTGTCATTGTCTAATGGAGGTGAATCTTCTGTTGGTAATCCCATTTCTTTTTTTGTAATTGTGTGTTTATATAATGTTTCTTCTTCACTGTATTTCTAGTGGAGCCTCAGGACAAAGAGCAGATGGTGGAAATATGTGTTCAGTGTTCAGTTTTTTTCCGTAAGACATTTGCAAATTGTGTTTTTCACTGAATATCACATGGACTTAATGCATATAGAGCTACCTTGTTTGTCATGATTGTGCCTACAATTCTATGAAGAAATATGATTGGTGAATTACCTGATGAAATTTTCCTAATTTTGAATCATCCTTGCATTCCTATAATAAACACTGTAAGAATGGCTATGGTAATATTTCATTTTTGCATTTTTACTTCTGTATTAAATAAGATTATATTTTGTTTGTTTCCTTTAAGGCTCTTATTTCATTTCAGTATCAAGGGTATGCAGGGATAGCTTGGGAAACATTACATCTTTTTTCTAAGACCTAGGATGTAGATCTAGTCTACACAGTAATTTTCAACTACAGGAATATTATGCCTCCCATGGGATATTTGGAAATATCTGGAGACATTTTTGTGGTCACAACTGGTCATGCTTGGGAGGTCTTATTGGCATTCCATGGGTAGAGGAGATGTTACTAAATGTCCCACAACACAGCAGGAGAACCCTCCACAAAGAATTGTCTGGCCCAATATATCAATATTGCTGAGGCTGACAAACGCTGGTTTAAATGAATGTCCAATTGGAAGATGAGTCTTTGTCTTTTTCCTTCTTCTGCATATTGGTCTCCAGATTTTCCATTTCTTCAGTTAGTTTTTGTAACTGTAGATTCTTAAAAGAAATGAGCACTTCATCCATACTTCTAAGGTGTTTTAAAGATGTGTGAAGTTTTCACTTTTTGCATCATATTCACATGTGGCTATATGCCCTTTTCAAAGTTTTCTTTATCTTGATCACTTATCAGAGGTGTGACTGTTTTATTATCTTAGTCTTTTGAAAGAATCCTCCTTTAGTGTTATTTTTTAAATTTGGTGGGGTGTTTTTCACATTTTCCTTAAGTCTTCATTATTTCCCCTTTTTGTTTATTTTGCTTTTTCTGGTGTAGTGGATCAATGTAATTTAAATTGCTTTTTAAACAAACATATAAGGGTATACACTTCCTTTGGGTGCTGTTTGACTTTATTGCACAAGTTTTAAAATCTATTTTCTAAATAGTTTGTATTTTCTAAGTCATTTTATTGCAACCTCTGTTCACGTTGCTCTTACTATTAAAACTTTCCGTTGGCCAGGCATGGCGGCTCACGCCTGTAATCCCAGTATTTTGGGAGGCTAAGGCAAGTGGATCACCTGAGGTCGGGAGTTTGAGACCAGCCTGACCAACATGGAGATAGCCCATCTCTATGAAAAATACAAGAACTAGCCAGGTGTGATGGTGCATGCCTATAATCCCAGCTACTCGGGAGGCTGAGGCAGGAGAATAGCTTGAACCCAGAAGATAGAGGTTGCAGTGAGCTGAGACCGTGCCACTGCACTCAAGCCTGGATAACAAGAGCGAAACTCTAAAAAAAAAAACAAAAAACTTTTTATTGTGAGATATGACATGTATTGAAATTATATAAAACATAAGCTTAGTGTAACATATAGTTAGAGTCAGTACTTGGGAACCAACACCTAGCCAGCACCGAGGTGAAGAGAAGGCACATTGCTTGCACCACAGAAACCTTCTGCAGGCTGCTTCCCTATCACCATGCCTCTGTACACTTCATCTTGCCTTATGTTTCTCTAGTGTTATCACTCATGTATGCATCCTTGAACAATACAGTGTAGTGTTGCCTATTGTTTGAACTTTTGAAAATCATACCATATGTATTTTTTCATCTCTTTGTTGTCCTCAACATTGTGTATGAAATTTGTTCCTATTGTGTGTAGCTATAGTTCTTTTGCATTGCTGTATTTACTCCATTGTTTGAAAATACCATACCGTTTATTCCCTTGACTAGATACAGACATGTGGGTTGTTTCCCATGTTATTAGGAAGAGCAAATGCTGCTATGATCATTTTTATCTATATTTAATGGTACCCCTGTGCCAGCATTTCTCTGGGGCACATACTTAGGAGTTGGATGACTGAGGCATGAGGATCAATTTCTTCTTTTACCCAAGACTTATCCAGGAAAAAAAAATTTAAAAAGCATTTTCAGGTGGCTTTTGAGGTATTTTAAGTGCACCAATATGGTCAGAGAATACAGCCTGTGACCTTTCAGCTAGATTGTCAGCAATCATTTAGACTTCACGGTTGGCGTTACTGTTGTCTTTGGTTATTGCTACTTCTTGTATTATGTCTCCTGCTCCCTGCCCCACAAGTATATCCCTGAATAATATCCTGGGTTTTTTTTTCCTAGAAAGAGTTTGTGGGGATGTGTATGGAGTGTGTTCCATGAACTTGCTGTGTGTTATCACTTGTTCAACAAATATTTGACTCTGTATGAAGTACTCCATCCATATCAGTGTGGAGAATCCCGAGGCAAACATACACAGATATGATTCCTGTCTTGATGGAGCTAGATATAGAATTCTGAGGTCATAATTGAGTTTCTTTCCAGGTCTTTACACTTTTATGTTCTGATATTTATTGTTATAGATGGAAAGTCTCATGCCTATCTGATTCGTAGTTCTTTCTGATAGTTAGTATGATTTTCTGTGTAACTGTAAAGTGTGGGGGTTTTAATTTTTTTTTTTTTTTTTTTTTTTTTTTTTTTTTTTTTTTGAGAGGAATTCTTGCTCTGTCACCCAGGCTGGAGTGCAGTGGCACGATCTTGGCTCACTGCAACCTCCACCTGTCAGGTTCAAATGATCCTCCTGCCTCAGCCTCCTGAGTAGCTGGGACTACAAGCATGTGCCACCAGGCCTGACTAGATTTTTGTAGTTTCAGTAGAGACAGGGTTTTCACCATGTTAGCCAGGATGGTCGCGATCTCCTGACCTCGTGATCGGCCTGCCTCAGCCTCTCAAAGTGCCAGGATTACAGACATGAGCCACCTTAAATGCTTTGCTGAGTCAAGTCCATTGTGCTCTGGCCCTTCTACAAGTGGTTTTTTTGTTTGTTTGTTTGTTTGTTTGTTTTGATTGGATGGTTTTTGGTTGTTTCCTTGTTTGTTTGTTTTGGTTTGGGGGTCTTATTTTTACCTTCTAGAATTGTCTTTTGCATTGTAATCTGTTTTGTATTTTGTGGATACAGTATCTTCTCAATTACTGCTAAAGATTCCAATTAGGTTTCACAATTCTGTTTATTTCCTTCATTAGCAGTGCTTCAGGTCATTTGTGCTTCTTTGACTTGGCACCTTCCTTTCAGGTTGCTAATTTTCTTCAACTCTCTGATGATACATGGTTATCTGTTCATTTATACATGAGGTATACCTTTGAGCAGTATCAGTTGTTATGAATGTCTTCAGAATTGTCACTCTTTTCTGCTGTGGCCTCCCCCTCCTGATTTGCAGACCTGTGCTCTTCCTGTGGCATGAGGATGGGGAGGTGCTGGCCAGTGAGCTTTCCAGATTTTGAACTAAAAGGTCTGGATTCTAACCTGAACTGGCCTTAATGGTTAAAGATGCATTTATATACTATGTCCTAACGAGGAAGCTTATCTTTTGAACTTTGTCCAAACTGGGTATGAAGGCCCTTCCTAAAAATTCATTACATTCATTTCTGAACTTGATAATTGTAATTTGTGTTAATTGGTAAATTATGTCTTGTAGAGAGATATTTGATAGTAAATTTCATGCTTTTAAAAAGAAAATTTGCTTTATAGTGAGGTGGTAATCATTTCAAATTCTTAGTTTTGGGAAGTGTCTACTATAGGTAACGTATCTGACCTTTTAAAATGTAAAGAAATTGAATTTATGTAATGATTCAGGCTTTTCAAAGTTACAAAGATAGCTGTTTTAAGAAGTTGATAGTTTGGGACATTTATTTTAAACAAAGTAAGCCTTTGATCTTATGCACATAGCCATATAAGTAAAAGGTTTCCTTATTTTAAATTAGATTACATTTTAAAGATTTTTTCATTTTTGCTTTATATTTGACTGATTGCTTTTCTTTATTCTGAAGGCATCCATTAAGTTAAATTGTTCAAAATCATTTCATTTTGAAAAGCTGAGAACTGTTGTTTGTCAAATCAAAGTTGGATTTAAAAATGCACATTTTAATTTTAATAAGCTCTCTGGTAGTGGGACTGCAGTGACAGATGGTTGGGAGTTTGTCCCTAAAGCTATGACACCAGTCTTCTAATGTGCATATTTGTTCCGTGTAGCCCTGGAAGATTCTTTCTCTATTTTTGAATGGGACAAAAGAAGAAGTGACTTCAAAGAAGAGGAAGAAAAGATGGCTGAAGTAGGTATATTATATAAGAATAACATTTTGGCCAGGCCAGGTGGCTCATGCCTGTAACCCCAGCACTACGGGAGGCCAAGGCGGGCAGATCACCTGAGGTCAGGAGTTTGAGACCAGCCTGGCCAAAGTGGCAAAACTCTGTCTCTACTAAAAGTACAAAAATTAGCTGGGCGTGGTGGCAGGCACCTGCAATCTCAGCTACTCAGGAGGCTGGGGCAGGAGAATGGTTTGAACCCGGGATGGGGAGGTTGCATTGAGCCAAGATCATGCCACTACACTCCTGTCTGGGTGACAAGAGTGACACTCTGTCTCAAAAAAAAGAAAAAACCATAAATATCTTCAGTTTTGAACATTTGAGTAATTCTCTAATCTCCTTCATAAATAACTACTAATGTGGCAGAATTGAAAGCACATCATATTTGGAATACAATTTAATTTATAAATTCTGGCTTTACCTCTAACTCATGATATGCCTTTGAGCAAATTTTTTATCTGAATTCTTGGATTTGATTTTCTGGAAAACAAAAGCTCTTAACTTTTAGCACTAAAATTATATTTTATACCAATCAGTACTTAACATGTATTTGGTTATTTTTTGGAAGAGAAACTACTGAGTTTAAAAAATTTTATGCTTGCATAAAAGGGGAATTTGAACATACTTTATGGACTGCTTGCCAGAAGTAGTGAAACTGTCTCTTGTTGAAAGCTCATTCAAAGAAATGTGTCTTAGTCTGTTTTATAGTGTTTTAACAAAATAAGAGAGAGTGAGTAATTTATAAAGAACAGTCCTTTCTTTTCTGACAGTTCTGGAGTCTGGGAAATCCAAGATGAAAATATCAACATTTGGTGTCTCAGGGCCTTCTTGTTGCATCCTCACATAGTAGCAGGCAGAAGGGCAGGAGAGCAAGCTAGTCCAACGTGTGAAGCCTCATTCATAAGGGCCTTAATCCCATGAAGGAGGAAGGAGCCCTCTTGGCCTAATAACCTCTTAAAAGTCCTACCTCTTAATATCATCACATTGGCAACACTTGAATTTTGGAGGGAATACATTCAAACAGTAGCAAATTTAGTACAGCAAATTCCAAAGACATTGAGCCTAGGCCAGTTGTCAGTCATGGGTATAATTTTAGATGTTTTCAGGCTCTGAAGTTTTGCATTTAAATTTAAACTTTGGAACAAAGATCTATGTCTCTGCATTGACCAAATAGAATATATGTGAATTCCATGGTCTTGATTGTTTTAAAAGACTTTTTTCTGTTTGGGGTCTTATAATTAATTTAGGATTCCATTTTCTTAGTTTGGAAGTTATTAATCTAAAATATACTTTAGAGTGCTTCAGAACTAACAAAGTAGTGTTGTAGGCTTCTTTTTGTTTGTTTTCTGAGAGAGGGTTTTACTGTCACAGAGGCTGGAGTGCAGTAGCGCAGTCACGGCTCACTGTAACCTTGAACTCCCGGATTCAAGTGATTATCCTGAGTAGCTGGGACTACAGTCTGGTGCCCCATGTCCAGCTCATTTCTTTTTCACTTTTTGTAGAGTTTGAGTCTCGCTCTGTTGCCCAGGCTGGTCTTGAACTCCTGGCCTCAAGTGATCCACCGCCTCGGCCTCCGGAAGTGCTGGGATTACAGGTGTGTGCCACTGTGACTGGCTGTAGGCTTGTTTTATGAGTCTGGGAGTAAAATACTTCTTTAAATTGTCCAATTACAAGGAGAGTTTGTTTTAATGTTTTTATGCAGTTTAGCTTAGGTAGAATAAACTTCATGGAAACATTAAACCTTTTCCATGAGTCAGACATCCATTGTACTAAGGTTCATGAACCCTTTCATTTCCCCTTCACAAGTTAATAAACAAGGGACTGCCCCTTTGAGGGAAATCTACAAAGGTAGGAGACTGAACTTAGGAGATGTCAGATTAGGACAGGTGAAAAGCAGATATTCTAGGCTCCTAAAATAACGTGGGAACAGCCCAGAGCAATTTTGGACGTGGTGTGTTTGGGCGTATTGGATGCTTTTCTTTTGAGAAGGAAGGTTGATGTGTTGAAGTCATGGAAAACAAGATTGTCCAGAAAAGGAAGATGGTTAAAAGTCTTGAATTTGAAAATGGAACATTTCTATTTGTTGTGTTTGTTGATAAGAAGGCCTTAAGCAGGGAATCGTGTGCTGATAATATTGTTTCAGAAAGATATGTTGAATTCTGTTTGGGATGTGCTGACTAATACTTAGGTGGAGAAGTTTTGTGGATGGGAACATGACTGAGGTTAAAGACACAGGAGGAAATACAGGCCAAAAGCATTTGTGAGCATTGTAGGGAAAACAAGTGTAGGATGGAAGATCAGAGCTGAAAAGTGCACACAGGGAGAAGGGAGCTCCATGAAGTACAGAGTCATGGGCAGAGTTTGAGTGGAGGTAGTCAGTAATCTGGTCTAGAAATCGGGTAATTAGCCAGCTTGGGGGGAAAAAATTGAGATAAATATAAACTACTCCTTTAGAGATTTTGGCAATTGAAGTAGAAAAATAACATAATGGAAAAAAGTTAGGATTTAAACAATTCTGCATATATTTGTATATATGTAAGAACAGATAGTATGGGAAAGGAGGGAGCAGAATGATGTGAATAAAGATTTTGTTCTGCGGGGTATTATTCAAATTCTTTTAAAAGTATTCTTAGTTTTTTTTTTTTTTTTTTTTTTTTTTTTTGAGACAGAGTCTTGCTCTGTCACCCAGGCTGGAGTGCAGTGGCTGGATCTCAGCTCACTGCAAGCTCCTCCTCTTGGGTTCATGCCATTCTCCTGCCTCAGCCTCCCGAGTAGCTGGGACTACAGGCGCCCGCCACCTCGCCCGGCTAGTTTTTTTGTATTTTTTAGTAGAGACAGGGTTTCACCGTGTTAGCCAGGATGGTCTCGATCTCCTGACCTCGTGATCCACTCGTCTCGGCCTCCCAAAGTGCTGGGATTACAGGCTTGAGCCACCGCGCCCGGCCAAGTATTCTTAGTTTTTCAGATAGGGTCGCTGTCACCCAGGCTGGAGTGCAGTGGCGTGATCATAGTTTACTGCAGCCTCAAACTCCTGGGCCCAAAGGATCCTTCTATTTCAGCCTCCTGAGCACCTGAGATCAAATGCTTTTTTCAAATTACTTTTAAGTTGTTAACATCAATAGATGCTTCCTACATAAAACCGTAAACCTGGAAATTAGGGGAAGCACCAAATCTCTCCAGAGATAATAACTAAAATTAATTGAAATTAACATTTCAATATGAGTTCTACTGGTCTTTTTCTGTGCTCATTTCAGCATAATTGAAATTCTTTCTATTCCTTTGTGTATTCCATTTTTCATTTCAAAGTTTTTCAATACAGGAGAAATGATGCTGTGTTGGTATTTCAGTGGCCTCTTAATAGTTCATGGACTTGAGTTAACTGTTTTGCTATGTTTGCACATGCAGATTTTGTGTTTGTTTTTTTTTTTTTTTTTGTGGTTGCAAGGTTGGAATTGGTATCCTCATGCCTCAATTTGTGCTTACATCTTAGACTAGTTTCTTCTAATACAATTCTAGAAGTCGAGTTTCTGGAACAGACTATGAACAGTTAAGGTTCTTGATACCTGCTGCCAAGCCATTGCAAAGGTTCCTCTTAAGAGGAGATTTAAAAGATGGCTTGGCCGGGCGTGGTGTCTCATGCTGGTAATCCCAGCACTTTTGGAGGCTGAGGTGGGCAGATCACTTGATGTCAGAAGTTTGAGACCATCCTGGCCAACATGGTGAAGCCCTGTCTCTCCTAAAAAATACAAAGAAATTAGCTGGGCGTGGTGGTGTACATCTGTAATCCCAGCTACCCAGGAGACTGAGGCATGAGAATCACTTGAACCTGGGAGGCAGAGGTTACAGTGAGCAGAGATTGCCCCACTATACTCCTGCCTGAGTGACAGAGTGAGACTCTATCTTCAAAAAAATAAAAGATGATAAGTTAAATAAAGAAGTGAATAAATTAATGATGGTCTATTTCATACTAGTTGTGACTTTGTAAAGCTTTTAAATCTGCTTTACCCAGAGTCTAGCTTTTAAAGAAAATACAGGATATAAAAGGTGGGAGCCTCTTGAATGGAATGTGGGGCTTTTTCTCTCTTCCCATAGGATAGATATATTCTGTTTCTTGTTCCCCACTGAGTCAAGAATAATTGAACTTTTGGCATAAGAAACTGCTGAAGAAATATCCATTGAATAACCTAATATTTCTCTTCTTTTTGCAGGATATAGAAGACTTAGATCACTATGAGATGAAAGAAGAGCCTATGAGTGGGAAACAGTTGGAGGATGAAGGACTGAAAAAGAAAATTGGGCAATATTAGAGAAAATTAGGAAGACTGAAAGGTACCATTTAAATGTGGAAGCGTGTATAAATATCTGGAGCCTGGACCTTTTGGTTAAGTAATTATAGTTAATACCAGGCAATTCATGAACATGCCAATCTCAGCTGCTCTCCTCCTCCATTCCTGAGTTAGTGGTGGATTCAGTCATATGGTTATTGGTTTTGAGACAGGGTCTTGCTCTGTCACCTGGGCTAGAGTGCGGTGGCACAATCATAGTTCACTGTAATTAGCCTTTATCTCCCAGGCTACAGCAGTCCTCCTGCCTCAGCTTCCCAAGTGTCTCAGACTATAGGCATGTGCCACCACACCAAGCTAATTTTTTTGATTTTTAGTAGAGATGGAGTCTCACTGTGTTGACCATGCTGGTCTTGAACACCTGAGTTCAAGCAGTCCTGCTACCTTGCCCTGACCAAGTGCTGGGATTACAGACATGAGCCACCATGCCTAGCCACACTCATATGCTTTGTTGCCCAAGGTTATCTTTCTCATCTATGAATAGCCACTTTTTACCTTGTTCATCTGCTCTTCACATCCTGGAACCACCTGCTAATCACTGTATATGCTCCTTTCCAGCTTGTCTATGCTGTTTTCTCTGCTGACCTTCCTTCTGTGGCATCTGTATATTCAAATTCATTCTCTCCTACAAAGCACAGCTCAAATTATTTCTCCTTCATGAAGCTGACTTTGATCTATCCTGCTCTGACCAGACTGAAAGTAATGTGTCTCTTTTGACTTTACATCTCTTTATGTGAAGCAGCAGGATGGGAAAGGAACACTGAGTTTGGTGACAAACACCCCTTGTATGGTTTCACTTTTCTCAACTCTAAAATGTGGATAGACAGTACATATCTTTTGGATGGTTGCTATGAAAAATAAATTAAAATGATGCATGTATACACATAAAATGCTTAGACAGTGTAGGGAAACATCAGATGTTTGTCTGAACCCTTACTGCTTCCTGTCTTTTATTATTTACCAACTCCACAATATCCGAGGACCAGTTACTTTGTCTTGGGTACAGGTTCTCCAAAACAGGGAATGAATTGTTAGCCAAGTAGATGCCAAATGTTGAAATCAGATAGCTAACTCTCCCTCCTTCAATCTTCTTTATATATTAATTTAATAGGTAGTTTTTCATACAGCAAAGAAATTTAGTTAATCCCCCATATCTTGATTATTTACAAAACTAAGATTGTAGAATTTGAATTAATGTCACTGTACTCTCTGTGTCTCGTGATCAATTCTAGTTTGAGTTATCTTCAAAAGAAGTATAAATTATTGAACACTTTTGCATGACTGATACTATGCTAAATACTTCATCGATCTTTTCATTTTAGTCATCATAGCCCCTGTGTGAAATAGGTACTCTTGATATTTTAGAGATGGGAAAAACTTCTCATATTTTATAGATACGAAATGAGTTCATGGTTACATAGCTAGGAAGTAATATTTTTATCAACTTGATTTTTTTGCTCTTCAAAGTCTAGTGCAGTCTTTAAAACCTTTAGTTTCACATGACCAAAAAGTAGTTCCATTTCTGTTTAGTCTTAGGATAAGATATTGATGTGTTTTCATCATTACAGAAGTCCCTGCACTGAAAAACTGAAACCAGTTGCATGTAGGCACACATGGTTCTCAGTGTCTAATGTGTGAACTAGACCATCTGTGTGATATTCTTGCTTGTAGTCTTATGAATGGAAGCCTATTTTAGTTAATAATGTCACCTTGAGTGTCTTCTAGTATTTTCAAAAATTGCTGGGGTTTGGAATACGCTCATACTGAATTCTAGGCTATTGTGGAGTCCATGGTGGTATGAACATGTTGGCTAGAGGTTTTTAGGTGATAAGAAAAAGGAAATGAACCACTTGTGTCTAGTTTTATATTCTCTTGAAACTTCATAATGCTTCATTTAATTGTACTTTTTTTTTTCACTTCTTAGATTGTTGAGTAGTGATCAATTTTTATTGTAATATTTTTCTTTTTTCTTTTCTTTCTTTTTTTCTTTTGAGATGGAGCCTTGTTCTGTGGCCCTGGCCAGGGTGCAGTGGCACCATCTCAGCTCACTACCACCTCCACCTTGCAGGTTCAACTGATTATCTTGCCTCAGCTTCCTGAGCACCTGGGACTACAGGCACGTGCAACCACACCTGACTGACTTTTGTAATTTTTTAGTAGAGATGTGGTTTCATCCTGATGGCCAGGTTGATTTCAAACTCTTGGCCTCAAGTGATCCACCTGCCTCAGCTTCCCAAAGTGCTGGGATTATAGGTGTGAGCCACCGTGCCTGGCTACTGTAATCTTTTAGAGCAGGTTGAAATACCTCAAATCTTTACATGAGTTGATTCAGTCGACCCTGGTAAACAGCGGCCTTTCTGTTTCAGCCTGCAGTGTCTGGGCCAGTGCAAGCTTCAGATAGACTTATGAAAGGGCTCAGGGACATATACAGATCACAGAGTTATAAGACAGGTAAGGATCTCTAAATCCCTACTCTTCTTACTGTTCTTTTGTTCTTTTCTCTTGTCAGATTATAAATGTCATTTCTTAAAACTGGACAGAAATGGAAATGTTTACTAGCTTTATTTTGTGAAACTCGAATGCAATCAAGTTCCAAAAGATGTAGGGGGTAAGATAGGATGAGTATGCTTTTGGTTTTGTAGGCCTGTTGGAATTCTTTTTGTCATCTTCCTGATAGAGTGAACATTTACATGATTTTTATCTTCTGTCAAAAAGCTTGAGCAATATTGCTTGATAAGTAAATAAGAGTAATACATTTCATTCTACAGAGAATGATTACCAAGTTGATTTTTGTGATTTTTCCCCCAGTTTTGAAAGCAATATAATCAATTCTTATTGTGGAGGTAGTTATGTTATTACTTTTAAAATATATAGGTGGAGTACACCTGTAGTCCCAGCTACCAGGGTTGGTGGGAGGCTGAGGCAGGAAGATCTTTTGAGCGTGGAGAAGTCAAGGCTGCAATGAGCTGTGATTGCACCATCATATTCCAGCCTGGGTGACAGACTGAGACACCTGCCTCATAAAACAAAACTAAGGGGGAGTGAGGGGTGGGATACATATTGGATATGTGTATATAGGACAGTTGTAGAAACATGTTGATTTTTTAGTGATTTAACTTTTGATGGTTCCGTCCATGGCAAATTTTCCTCCTTGAACAACTTGGCTAGTAATACAAGTTTAGGAAAGCATATTAAACTTTTTTTGAATTCTTGAGAAAATTATATACATGTGACTGTTTTCCTTAGAATGACTGCAAACTCTGAACCCCCTTATTAGATTAGATTTAGGCTATATGATCTCTTTGGGACTTTTATTCTACAGGAGCTGGAAGCTATAGTGGCCTCCATTTTTCCCAGGGATATAGAGCAGCTTAGGATCTCCTCTTTCTGGAACTTACCCTAGGTGCTCTATTTTAGCTTTCAGATTGGTTCATTTTTGAGTTAGTACAAATAATAATAATAATAATAATCTTTCTGTTTGAATTGTTTTTTTGTTTTGTAATTCTCAAGGTTGACCCTGATAGTCCTTTGCACAACGATCTTCAGATCTTAAAAGAAAAACAAGGGATAGAATACATTTTGCTTATCTTTTAATTCTTATGAGACTCTATATCCTTCTAATGGGGGTGTATATTTGTACAAGTGTTTTGGAAAACAGTTTGGTAAAGTGGAAGATACTCATACCCTATGGTTCAGGTATCTCCACAAGAAATGAGTACATAGGTGCCAGGAGACACAGGAATGTTCAGAGCAGCAGAATAGTTATCTGGACATGCTATCCATCTGTAAAAGCTCAGAGAAACAAAAGCATGGGGGAAAAAAAAAACGTTAGTATTACATATGGATGCGCTAAGCTCATTTTGAGTTTCCCCACACAGTAAAGAAATATTGGTTTTATTATTTACTTAATTAATTTTATTGAGACAGGATCTTGCGCTGTTGCCCCAGGATGGAGTGGGTGGTGCAATCACTGCTCACTGCAATCTCTGCCTCCCGGGCTCAAGCCATCCTCCCACCTCAGCCTCTTGAGTAGCTGGGACCGCAGGCATATGCCACCACACCAAACAAATGTTTGCATTTTTGATAGAGACAGGGTTTCATCATGTTACTCATGTTGGTCTCGAACTGTCTGGCTAAAGTGATCCACCCCGCTCAGACTCACAAAGTATTAGGATTATGGGTGTGAGCCACTTTGCCCAGCCTAATATTGTTTGCTAAAATTTTGTATTTATTTACCTATCTTTTAATTTTGCTCTTCTGTTTTAATTTTTAAATTTCTATTTTTTTCAATATTGTGTTTTAAGAGTTTACTTACCTGACGCCTGCAGCCTAATCTTTGCCGTATCTCCCCAAGTGTTCTGTGAGTGCTAATATAGCGGAATGTTAATAGATATTTGTTTTGTGGGGATTGCAAGGTTTGGGGAAAACCAGGTTCAAAATGTCTTGTACCAAAGGACTTCCCGGAGCCTTATTGCCATTTTCTATTTTTCCCAAATTCATTTACTAGTGCTGCTGACAGCATCTCAGAGGATGGTGCCCTCTGTCTTAGTCTCTGGGAAATGCTGCTCTGTTGGAAATCAAGAGGTCTGAGTGATTCCCATGTGTTTTCTGCTGCAGAGCAGGACATGCTGAAGTGATTCCTTCATGAGCAGATGTTAGAGGTCTCCTTTTGACAGCTTGCTACAAAGTTGATCACAAATATACTATTACAGTGAGTGGAAGTCCCAGGTTGAGTGTGAAGCAGAGTTGTTTAGAATTGTGTACCATATTATTGTGTTACCTTTAAAGCTTCTCTAGGCTGCTTTGGTTTTGGCAGGAAAATTACTATAAAAAGCACTTCTCTTGACATAAAACCTCATGGTCAGTTTTGGAAGTTCAGTGTTAGGTAACCCAGCCAAATACTATGTATGTAAAATAAACGCAAGACTGATAAATAGTAAATATTTAACCTTTGAGTCTCTTACTCACTACACCAGCCTTTTACTAGCCTCCAAGCCATAGTTCTTTTGTTTTTCATGGTTGAATGTTAAAATGCCTTTTTAATGAAGCCCTTACTGAATGGGGAGAACAGACATAAGTATTCTGCTGTAGTTTTATGCGCTGGTTTATAAAATTGTGTATGTTGACTGAATATTCCCATAAGCATAGGAAAGGAAAACGGATCATTTTTTGTTCAGAATTTGAGGGAAAAAAATGATCAAGGAAAGGATTTGGATAAAAATCTGCAAATTCAGGATGAATGTATGAAAACATTTTAAAATGTGATTATAAAATGGACCAGTATAGCTTTTCAACATTTTGTTGTAAGAATTCCAAGAATGTAAGTGTATGATCTTAGTATGTCACCTAGAATTGAGACAAATACATGAAGTTATGAGTCATGCCATTTTCAGTTTTAAAATCTCTCACATAGTTTCTTCATTGATTCTTTTTTGCCACAGTGTGTTATGGTTCTCATTATTTGGATGAATAATTTGAATAATAAGTCAGCTTATGACCTGCCCAAATAAATCTTCTGATTTATTGGGTGTAAAGTGTTTTTCATTACACCAAATACCAGCTATATAAGAGGAAATTAAAAGTACTAAGAACTCTAAGTACCCTATTGATTATCATGTGATAACCATGGGCCAGGCACGGTGGCACGTGCCTATAACCCCAGCACTTTGGGAGGCCGAGGCAAGCAGATCACTTGAGGTCAGGAGTTTGAGACCAGCCTGGCCAAGATGGCAAAACCTCATCTCTAACAAAAATACAAAAAAAATGGCCAGATGTGGTGGCACATATCGGTAATCCCAGGTACTCTGGAGGCTGAGGCAGGAGAATCGCTTGAACTAGGGAGGCAGAGGGTGCAGTGAGCAGGGGGGAAATACAACATTTGGAAAGGTAGGAAGCAGAAGGAATCTCAGGCAAGGGAAAGATGTGGGCAGAGACCCGGAGGACAGAACAGTTTGTGGTGGACTTGGCGTCCACATAGATCTAATCAGTGGTCTTAGCTTTTGTGTTTTCAAAATTACTACAGTTTTCGTTCTAAAACTATCATTCCCTTGATTTTATTTTAGGCATGCTATCTGTGTATTTTGAAATTTAAAATAACATTAAAGGAGAAATGAAATTATTTTGTTTGAGAAAGAGTTAAAAGGTTAAAATATCTTGATCTAAATAATTTTCTAATGGGAGATTTGGTACATCCCCAGAAGTTGTCTTTGATTCAGAGAACAGTCTTCAGACCTAGAAAGGACTTGAGGAGTCCCACAGAGGAGCCACATGCTGTGAACCATTTGATTCTCTCAACAGAATGGATAAAAAAAAATGTGAACCATGAAACCATGCAGATGTTCATTTTTTGGCGAGGGTAAAGTCAGTGCCATTGTCAGAGGAACAACTCTTGGCCATCACAGGATGGGAGAAAAAGTTTCCATTGTAAAGAATACTCAAATGCCATTTGAGGAAACGGGTTCTTCTGCCCCTATTCTTTGGATATTTAGGGCCAAGTTCTTAGTTTTTGACATCATCAAAATTTCAAAGTATTCTGTTCTAAGAGCCATTTCAAACAATTGACTAGAATTTCAGAGCAATTACATGAGAGTAATACCATTAGAATTTTTAAATTACCCATAGTCCTATATCCCTAACAAGTATGTTCATACTTGCATGTTCTCTTCTTATCTTTACTGTGTGCATACTTTCTTAATAATGGCACATAGAAATTGTTTAAGCAGGAATAATTCTCAAGATAATTTTGTAACTTTCCTTTTTTCTTTTTAAGGTATCTATTGGATGGAGGAGCATTATGTATGGAACCTCTCACAAAACAGGTGATTATTTTCGTATAATACTCAATTTTCACTCTCAAGACAGTGTTTTGATTATGTAAGTTAGATCATGAGTAGAAGGTTATCTTAAAGACATTTTAGCATTTTTTTTTTGTAGCTCTTACTTTCAAGAATGCAAAAGGTATCCCAGCACTTTGGGAGGCCCGGGCCAGCGGATCACAAGGTCAGGAGATCAAGACCATCCTGGCTAACACGTCGAAACCCCATCTCTACTAAAAAGAAATACAAAATTTAGCTGGGCATGGTGGCGGGCGCCTGTAGTCCCAGCATCTTGGGAGGCTTAGGCAGGAGAATGGCATGAACCCGGGAGGAGGAGCTTGCAGAGAGCCAAGATTTTGCCACTGCACTGCAGTCTGTGTGACAGAACTACCTGCTAGGATACACATTAACAGTAACCTTTATGTAAGGTTCTAATTTGGTCATGTTGGGCACTTAGGACATTGGTTTATTGTTTTTTGTGAGATTCTGGAAATGTTCCAATTTTACTTTTTCCCCTTGACTCCAGACTTTTTAACACTGATCTGCTGCTGTTAAGTTATATGCTATTTTGTTAGGCCTTCTCAAGTGGGAATCAGGAATGCTGCGGTGTTCTAGAGATGTTTTGTTCTTCCTGTAGGGCTGAAGCAGTGCCTACTCGATAGAATCAGTCATCATGCAGATAAATGCCAAATGAGTCAAAGACAAAGCCAACGTGCAGCTTGGAGCAAAGAAGGTACTTTTATTAAGAATTTGATATAAACCCTAAGACAAATTTTATGTTACTTTGTGAACCTTCTTCCTGTCTTAATTATTTTTTATTCATTTCATTTTCATTCAGTTTGTTTTCTTTCTGTTACAAAGATGATCTATAGAAAATATAGAAGTATAAGAAAATTAAACATACTTACTGATAATCACTTAATGATTTAGTGTCTGATTGTTTGGTCTTTGTTATATTTAGTGTAGACAAACATGTCTACAGTTGTAAATTTATTATTGGTATATATACCCTAGTAAAAGTTATATGTACTTTGAAGTTTTGCAAAATTGTGTTCATGTTATAGAATTAATTCCTGATGAAATTTTATGTGCTAGGCACTAGCCTTTTCAGTTACTTATTTTTACTTTTTTTTTCCCTCTGTGCCCATGCTTACCAAGTCTTTTTATTTCTTACATTTTATTAGCTCTTATTTTTTACTTTTTATTAGCTCTTCCAATCCTCTTAATAACTTAAAAAGAGAGTATTATTAATGTCTGCATCATATGGATGAGGCAACTAAAGGTAGGTAACTTGTCCAAGGTCACAGGTAACAGAGCGAGGATTGCAACCAGACAGGCTGGCTGCCCTAGGCCCAACCAGGAGTAGCTGAGAGCAAGCCATGGGGCAGAAGGATGTTGGTCAGGCTGGTTTTCTGTTTAGTTAACATGAAATGCAGCCTGTACCCTTAATTCTAGGACATTACTGAGAAAGCCTTCCAAAGCCAGAGGTGTTTTGTTTTGTTTTGTTTTGCTTTTTTAACCATGACCATGACTTTTAGCAAAAATTTCATTTTGTTTTAAGACAGCATGGTGCTCTAAGAAGCTTCCATTCACACTCTTGTGGAGGGAATGGTAGTTGAGCTAAAGAGTGAAATGCTGCAGCACACAGCCTTTAGGGCAGCTTCTGACCTATTTCTTTGGTCAGGAAAGACACCCATCTTTCCCTGCTGCCCACAGCCTCCAGTTATTCACCTTCAGAATTTCCTAATCTGTGATCACATTCAGATGATAGATTGGTTTTGTTTCTTCCAGGGTAGGAGGAAGGGAATCACCACCTATACTAAGCAGTCTAGTCTTCTGTGTATAAATGAGCAAGGTTGGGGAGCCAAATTTGAGAACCTTGTGTAATGCTGAGATTCTCCAAGAGAATCCAAGATAATGTCAGGATTATGCATGGTGGTAAAGTGGTCTCATGTTAGTTGTGCCGACAACTCTCATCAGAAGCAGACACAGATACTTTTTGTAGGAAAGCATCTCTACCTTAAGCCTGTAGGATTCCCAAAGATTAAAAGCAGGCAAATATGAATTCAGTCAAATCATAGCATTCAAGTAGTCTCAACCCAACATATTTGAGAATTGTTAGAAATAATAATATGTTTCCCAAAGACTATAGGTTTTGGAATTATCAGATACAGAATGCAGACTTCAAATATTAGAATTGTGAGAAAAAGTTACACATGAAACCTAATATAAAAAAACGATGGACTCATAAAATTGAGCAACCAGTAAGACTGCCAGGAATGATGAGGAGGACCTGAAAAGAAAATGCATGAAATAGAACTTACAGAAACAAAATATATAGCTCAATATGGTGTCTCACACCTGTAATCCCAGCACTCTTTGGGAGGCTGAGGTGGGAGGATGGTATGAGACCAGAAGCTGGAGACAAAACTGGGCACATTGGTGAGAACTCATTTCTATAAAAAATACCCCAACACCACCAAAAAAAAAAAAAAAAAAAAAGAATAGCTGGATATGGAGCATGTGCCTATAGTCCTATCTAGTCAGGAGGCTGAGGTGGGAGATTCACTTGAGCCTATGAGGATAAGGCTCCAGGTGTGTGCCACTGCAGTCCAGCCTGGGTGACAGAGTGAGACTCTGTCTCAGAATAAAATGAAATAAAGAAATAGAAAATGTAATTGTTGAAATAAGAAACTCAGTGGATGGATTAGACATCAGAAGATAGAATTAATTGGTTAGACAATTATCTCCCAAAAGTAAGTCAGTATGTTACACAGAGGGACATGAGGACAGATGATAGGGCAGAAGTTGGTGGGGTTGTCGGAGGAGGAAGTCCAGAATGAGGTCTAAAATATGTCTTAGTGGAATCCTAGGAGGAGATATTAAAATTATATTAGAAAGAGAAATAGAAGTTCTAAAGGTGATAGAAGGAAATCCACGTAAATCAGTCACAACAAGTGTAAATGGACTAAAGTTACCAGTTAGCCAGATGGAACTAAGAAAACAATATCCAGCTGATTTAATCCATCATATTTAAAATATGAAGATATGAAAAGATTGAAAGTTTTTATAAAGGAGAGAGAGTGATAAAGATATGCCAGTATACATTAACCAAAAGCAAGTGATGGAGCTTCAGTATCAAACAAAAAGGGATTTTGGAACAGAAAGCATTAGTAAGAACTTGATACTAAATGACTGTTAATTAGGAGGATGTAGCAATTTTCATATTTTAGGTACCTGTAAAAATAACCTCAAAATACAGAAGAAAAACTGATTAAACCACAGGGAGAAACTGACAAGTCTGCCATCATATTTGGAGATGTCAGCACACCCTGCTTACCATAAGTAACACAGAATGCCCATATGTAGATTTGAATAACCAGTGAAAGAACATGGTATAATGGACAAATATAGACCTTTGTACCCAATAATTAGATATTCTATTTTATTCTCAAGCATATGTGGACTGTGGGAGAAACATTAATTATATATTAATTCATAAAGCAAGTCAGAAGATTTAACAACAATTGGTACCACCCACACCATATAATTTATAATTTAAATATGAAGCAGTTAAGGTTAGAAGGCAATAATGAAGAGATTCACAAAAAGCTATGTGAATTTGGAAATCAAACACCCTTGTAATTTGTGGTTTAAGAAACAATGCAATTTCAGAATGCTTAGAATTGAATCATAGTTAAAATACAAAACTTCTATCTATTCCTCTCTCTCCCTCTCCCTCTGTCTTCCTATCTGGAACATTCAAGAAGCTAGTCTTTTTCAGTGAAGATCACCCCAAATACTGAAAGGTAGAAAAAGGACAGATGTCATTCTCTGATCTTAGTTGAATCTATAAGTTAGTAAGAAAACCAGAAAACAAATGTTGATTTGTGCAATTTTAAAATTAATGCAAACAGCCCTTAGGTCAAAGAGGGACTTAAAATTAAAACTGCCAAATATGTAGAGAATAGCAATAATGCAATCATTACTGATTAGTGACTAGAGGAGAGCTCAGAGAAATATTCATTGCCTTAAAATCCTTATGTCATTAAGAAAAGAATGAAAATGAATGAAGCCTCTAACTCATTCTTAGAAAGGACAATCAGAAAACCTGATGGAAAGCAGAATGGGGAAATTATTAAAGATATATAAGTAGAGGCTGGGTGTGGTGGCTCACGCCTGTAATCCCAGCACTTTGGGAGGCCGAGGCAGCCGGATCACAAGGTCAGGAGATTGAGACTATCCTGGCTACCACAGTGAAACACCATCTCTACTAAAAATACAAAACATTAGCCTGGCGTGGTGGCAGGCACCTGTAGTCCCAGCTACTTAGGAGGCTGAGGCAGGAGAATGGCATGAACCCGGGAAGGCGGAGCTTGCAGCAAGCTGAAATTGCACCACTGTACTCCAGACTGGAGACAGTGAGACTATGTCTCAAAAAAAATTAAAAATTAAAAAAGAAAAAGATATACAAGTAGGAATCAGTGAGTTAGAAGAATAGAAAGGGCTAAATCTCCAGTACAGTAAAGAATCTGCAGAAGCATTCCTTTAAACTGGGCTTTGAGTACCTTGCTACTGATGATTGAGTATGGAAGAGGATAACATTCTTATTTTCTCCTTGTGTTTTGGGTGGCGGGCAGTAGGTTTTGAAAGTGACTCCTTCACACTCACTTGGGAATTTCAGCGAATATGTACTTTCTATGTACAGTTTGTTTCTAAATCTTTTATTTTTGTCCTTTTTGTGAAAATACGGACTGATTAAAAAACACTTTTTCATTAATGTTAAGAAAAGCATGTTACTACCCTTTTTATATCTTAGGTTTTTAACAGCATTATGGCAGTGCTTTACTATTTTAAAGAGCTCTTAGAAGTTCAAAAAGACTACTCTGTAAAAAATGGGAGAAGTGGCGAGATGTGGTGGCTCATGCCTAAAATCCCAGCACTTTGGGAGGCTGAGTTGGGTGGATCACCTGAGGTCAGGAGTTTGAGACCAGCTTGGGCAACATGGTAAAGCCCCATCTCTCCTAAAAATATAAAAAATTAGCTGGGCTTGGTGGCAGGCACTTGTAATCCCAGCTTCTGGGGAGGCTGAGGCATGGGAATTGCCTGAACCAGGGAAGTGGAGGTGGCAGTGAGCCAAGATCATGCCATCCCACTCCAGCCTGGGCAACAGAGCGAGTCTCCGTCTCAAAGAAAACCAACCACAATGAGCTTGTTAAGCAAACAGAAACCAACACTTACCTGTAATTAGAAGTTAACCAGAAGCTTTCAAAAACATATTAGTTGACAAGGAAGTCAAGAAAAAGAGGAAAATTATGTATGTGATCCCTAATAGTAAAATGTATCAAAACCAAGGTAAAATTAGAAATAGAGGCATTTTCTAAATTAAATTCAAGGCTGCCAGATTAGAAGGATGATATCAATATAATACAATGTCTTTTCCATTAATGTTTAAAACTTGTCCTATACTGACCTATAAATTTGTCCCACTGATGAAATGGAATCTGAAAATCGGGATACAGATACTGTGGGAAGAATGATAAAATTGAACTTAACTGTAGCAACAGTCTAGTCTCTGGACCAGGCCCAAGAAAACAAAACAGAAGCATACTCAAGTAGGATTAACGAGTCATTTAGCAAGGGGTGAGAAGGCCTATTGTAATTGAGTGGTTTTCAGTCTCTGGAGTACATGGAATCACCCAGAAGCTTATCCACGCCCACACTTTTCAGATATTCTGATTTGTTAGGCCTGAGCCAAGGCCCAATTCTGATATTTTTGCTTGTTAATTTGCTGATATATGCAAAGACCAAAGACTAAGAACAATTGCTTGAACATAGTGACAACCTCTGCCTGGAATAGGTGAAATCTTAATTACCCTGATTCTTACACCAACAGTTCCCGAACTGGTATACTATAGAATCTTGCAAATGCTCCTTGAAAAAAAAAAAAAACCACAATCATGGCCATATAAATTCATTGTTCTGAGAAGTCCTGTTGAATTTACCAAGCGTTTCTCAAACTTATTTATTAATTTGTTACCTCTATTACATGTATTTATTACATTTTTAACCTGGTAACTGTTAATAACCCCAAACTTATAGAAACAATGCCCCAAGGATGTTCTGTGATGTTACTGTTACCCTGTTGGAAAGGTACAGAACGGTCATAACATGTACTCCATTAATTAATTAATTTATTTATTTAATTTTATTTATTTTTTTGAGATAGAGTCTTGTTCTGTCACCCAGGCTGGAATGCAGCAGCACAATCTCGGCTCATGCAACCTCCAACTCCCAGGTTCAGGTGATTCTCC
The DNA here is from genome assembly GCF_007565055.1 of Rhinopithecus roxellana. NCBI lineage: Eukaryota > Metazoa > Chordata > Mammalia > Primates > Cercopithecidae > Rhinopithecus > Rhinopithecus roxellana. Next base: position 28,550,826 of record NC_044553.1, on the reverse strand, counting down.
TGCCTCAGCCTCCTGAGTAGCTGGGACTACAGGTATGTGGCACCACGCCTGGCTAATTTTTTGTATTTTTAGGAGAGACAAAGTTTTACCTTGTAGGCTGGTCTCGAGCTCTTGACTTCAAATGATCCAGCCACCTCGGTCCCCCAAAGTGCTGGGATTACAGTCATGGGCCATGGTGCCCAGCTTTCTGTAAGGCATTTAAAGGCACTTCCAAAGGCACAATCAACAGACTTCCCAAAAGTCAGTGGCAAGATCTCTAGACTCAGACCCGCCTTAAAATTCCAACTCCCCGCAACCCAAAGCCAATTCAACTGTCCTACCAGAATAACATCAACTCGCAATTAGCACGTGGTCCTCGAATTCTCCAGATCAGCTCCAAAGAGATATATACTGTTAACAGTGGAAATATTGTGAACTGAAGACTTTAACAGATAACATTAATCAAAAGAATTCCCATGGGTAAATGATTATACATAAAATATATTTCTCACCAACAAAAGCCTCTATAAATTTCAGACTGAATTGATGACAAATTTACTTGTTTTTTAAATCCATAATTATGTCAAACAAATGCCACTACAAAGGTCTGAATACAGTCTCTGAGTCTAAGGTCCTCCGCATCTTCTCCTCCATTTCACATTTGATTATACATATATTTGAGAGAACATCGCTCATTATTTCTTTTGGGAGTATTATCAGATATTATCCAATACTTTGGGAATTATCAAAAGTAATTGATTGGAAGTCAATGGCACTGTTTATACTAAAAGGGTAGGATCCTCATCAGTAGATAGAGGCATATAAGTATAGTCATATTACATCTACGAAGTGTCAATATCAGGTGGCGGTTCCAAAGCCAAAGTGGTGGTTGGATGCAAAGTGGAGTTTTAATTGGCAAATGAGGCAGATACAGAGAAATGTAGATTCAATAATAATGAATAATAATGTGAAGACCATGAAAGCTTGTGGCTGTAGAATGTTGAGCCATAGAGTCCACTGGAGATAGTAAAGGGGGCCTGGAAATACTCAGAGACTTGTAGAAGGGTAAAGTAGATACCTAAGGTAGTTGTGATGGATAGTCCTGGAAGTATTTGCTTTTTGACTACCTTCTATCAGGCTGTGTTCAACCTTGAAAGTTTCTTGAGGGCAAGAATGAAGTCTTTTACAGCTTCTAGCATGCCTCTGTGTACCCAACAGGTCCTCGATAAATAATTTGTTACCCTACTTTGTCATAAAATATAGGACATCCTTAGCTGTACAGCACGATGTGGTTTGATCACACCCAATCTATCAGTGGAGAATAACAGCACTGAATTGGTTTAAAAACAACACTCCCTATTTCCTTTTCACTTTCATAGTATATTTGTTTGGTTTCTAGTAATGTTGGTTCTATCCCTATGTTTTTAGATAATAGTACGAAGTGTGTCATGCCTAAGCAAAATTATACCAAGAATTTTATGAGGGAAAAGCTAATGCACTACTTTTAGTTTTGATTAAGATTTTACATGTTTGAAAACATAAATTCAGATATTGGGCAGTGAGGGTTTCATTTTGGAGGTTGGAGATTGAACCTCCTTTGTTCGGGTAAGACTGATAGACTCCTTTGGCTACTTGTGTATCAGGGTGGGGAGAATATACAAGTTTACCAAATCTTGCAAATTCTCACAGTGCTTAGTTTTGTGACTGCACAAAAACTGGCATTGTTTTTCCTAGGTCTCAGTGGAGAAATGTAAGCTGTGAGTTTAGCATCCTGTTTACTGTGTTTTGGCCAGGGTTTTGCAAGCTTTTGTGGAGACAATTATACTACTTTCCTTATCCTGTTTGTAACATATATGTATGTCAATATGCTTCTTTGTGTTTTACTATGGTAAAATTCTATCTTGCATATAGAGAAATAAGTCTATTAGAGTGAATTAAAAGAAATCTTTAGTCTGAGGTGGCAGCCTTGTCTAATGGACCGTATGTTTAAGCCTCGTTAATACATCACACTAGAGCCCAGCGTAGTGGTGTGTGCCTGTAATTCCAGCCACTTGGGAGGCTGAGTCAGGAGGATTGCTTGAACCTAGGAGTTTCAGACCAGCCTGGGCTATATAATGAGACCCCATCTCAGTCAATCAACCCATCAATCATTTTCTCTAAAAAGACCAAGATCTTTGTGGCTCTTTTAGAATGTTTTTCCCAGACATTCTAACAAATGTCTGGGTGTCTAAAACAACAAAAAGGTTTATGACAGAGTTACAGCAGTCCTCAGAGAAAAATCATGGACAAATTGCAAATCTATACCAGTTGTGAACTGCTATGACTGCAGTTGAAATCCGATGTTATTTTTGTAGTCTTTTTGGGTGTATCTGTGTTTAATAATAACTTGTTTGCAAATTTAGAGGACTGTACCTATGACTTACTCTTAGAGACCTTGATCTTGAGGGGCTTAGAGATCAATGGAAGAGAGAACTAGAAACCAAGAATTCAATGTAAAGAGTGAGGTTCTGCAGTACAGGGTGTATACAGGGTGCAGAGAAGTGCTGTGGCACCGTGTTCTGGCCTCATCTTCTACTGCTCTAGACTTCCTAAATGCCGCTTCCTGAACCTACCTGTTTTTTTCCACCATCTAGACCTCTCTCTGTAGGCACCGTTCTCTCTCCTTGCAAGCTTTTTCCACACCTTATGTGTCTGGTGAAGTTCTGTTTCTTCAAAAGCTTCTTGAAGCCTGCCTCTAGCTCATCCAAATAATTGTTTCGTCTACATCTCTGTTCTTTCTTTATAAATGATTACAGTCAATTCTTATTATTTGCAGTAGCAATATTCTATAAAGTTGCCTGGAACACTGAATTAATCAAATACTAAGCCGTTGTTTCCAGGGTAAATATGTACATATGTACATATCTCACATAGGTTATAATCTTAATTCCTAAAAACCACTCATCCTGATAGATTGATTTTTTTTCTTTCCAAGAGAATAAGGGGAGTACAGAAGTGTTAAGTGATTTGCTTGAGGCCGCTCCACTAACAGGTGCCAGAGTTAAGATTCAGACCCCGTCCAGTTGGCCCCAGAGCCACAGCTTCTGCACCACACTACACTGCCCTCTACTGTCTCTGTCCTCGGGTCATATTTGTGTGAGAGCTGAAACAAGACCGAGGGTCACCTTATTTGACCTTAGCTTGGGACGTGTGCAAGGAGTGACAGAATTTTCACTACTATGTGCATATCCATGAATCACCTTGAAACCTCCATAGGTATTAATTTGGGGATTACAAAGACATTTCAGCAAGTAAGCAAATTTGCAAATGTGGGATCCACAAATAATGAGGGTCAACTGTATTTGTAAGTGATTGCTAGGGTCTCCTTCATGGTAATCCCTTCCCCCAAGAGTGTGGAATGTTTCTTTCGCTTCTTTGATAGTTCATGTATTTATTAAGTACTTACTATAAACCAGACTCTGCTTTAATTTGTGGTGAACAACCTAGAGATTACGTTCTGCCCTGCAGATTTTATATTAGATAATAAAAAGAGATAACTAAGAGTGGAGCTCCGGGGTGAGGCCCAGGTTGGAATTATAGATTCACTTGACCAAGGTGAAACCTGATGTGTCCCCTTGTACTTCACATCCAAAGACATACTTCTAGAACATTTCTCTTCTAGAGCATTTCTCTTCTATTCTTGTGTATAAACTCTTCCTTTTCAGCCTCTCTCCACTGATGCATGTCAATCCATACTTGTGTTTTGTTGATTTTGAGGCCACTTGCCCATGTAACTGGCAGGATATTGAAGAATCATACCGACCTGGTTCTGCTACCTAACAGCTGAGTTGCTTGGGTCAAGCTCTTGGACTTCTGAGCCTGTTTCCTAATTTCAACAGTGGCGATATGATATGTTAGGCCCTGGTGGGTTGCAAGGAAGAGGCACACACATATCACCTTTGATGATGAGGGCCCAATGTTCACCTGGATGGAAATTCATCCAACAGCGATATTGTCTCAGGCCCTAGTACTTTCAAAACCTCACAGAATATTAATTTAGCAGTATTTAGGATACGTTTTGAGCTCTGAGGACCTATACTGTAGTTATTTCTTCATATGGCTGTTTTCCATACTAGATCATGAGCTCCATAAAGGAAGGGTCTACAGTTTCTTCTTTCTATCCTAGGCACTCAGTTCAGTGACTGATACATAATAATAGAGGCACAAATGTTTCAAGAGTTGAGGAATTTTTGACTCTTACTGAAAGAATAGGAAGATACAAAGACTTCTCAGAGAAGGTATTATTTAAGCTGAATTTTTTTTTTTTTGAGATGAAGTCTCGCTCTGTCGCCAAAGATGGAGTGCAATGGTGCGATCTCAGCTCACCGCAACCTCTGCTTCCCAGGTTCAAGCAATTCTTCTGCCTCGGTCTCCTGAGTAGCTGGGATTACAAATATAGGAGAGACAGAAGGAATGTATCCACCTTAATTTGAGTTAACATTTTTTGAAATTTTATATTGCAAAAATAGTACATATTCACTCTTTTGAAACTAGAATTGACAGGCAAGGAGGGCTGTCTACAAAGCACTCCACAGATCCACCATACTGAGACAATGCTTAATGCTTTGATGGATTTATTGTATACTTTCTATGCATGTATGTGTATTATACACATACATGTGCATGCTTAAATAGAAAGATTTCTCCTTGGTGTTCTGTTTATCCATTTATTGTTGTGAAGTAAATCCCCAAAGAGCACATTTGCTTTGCCCAAGGGAGTCTTTTGCTACATCCTGCTGTACGTAATGAAAACTAAAAAGGGGGCTAACATTTCAGCCTTGTGACCTTGTGGTGATTCAAACAGAGGCTTCATCAAAGGCAGATTCAGAAATGAACTCGGTGTGTGTAGGTGGTTTTGCTTGGCATTATTTTTACTAATAGTATGATAGTGATGACTTCAGTGTCCACCAACAGGGAACTGGTTAAGTAAACTGTGGTACATCCTAACGATGAATACTTGTGCAGTTGTAAAGAAGAATGAGAAAGACCTCTGTACTCATGTAGAAAAACTCACATATATAGTGTGAGTGTTATAAAAGGAACAAGGAATGGCATAGCATGAATTGTATGCTACTTTTTGTGTTGAGAGAGAAGAGTAGAATAAGAATATACATGTGTATTTGCAAAGATAAATTCTGAAATGATATATAAGGAACCAGTTAAAAGCGTTTGGCTGTGGAAGGAGAATAAGACTGTGAATTGGATTTTGCCACATACATTCATAAATAGTTATATTTTAAAATGTTGTGAACTATGTATTTGTACACATGACCCTTTTAAAAATAAGTGAATGAAGAAATGAAGTAGGATAATGAGAAAGAGATAAGAACAAAGGATCTAAGGGGCTGCTCATCTTTTTAGTACCATGAATATTAATACATAAAAATAGCAGCAAAAATTGGAAGAGTAGCCCCAGGATGTCAGCCTTTCCTTTGTCTTTTCCTCAATTTCATATATTAAAAAAATCTGAGAACAATAAAACAATTTGAAATAAAAATGTCTCCAGATCTCTTAAAAGGAAGACGGGGCGGTGTTATGTAGTGCACTTCCCAAAAATGGGCTGATTTACCTCAAGAGGCAGGGATTCTGACCTACACGGGAACCTACATGGGAAACATACAGCAGAAAAACTAAGAAAAAGAAAAGAGATTTAAATACAGATACATGAAAATAGCAATTCTCCCTGATTGTATAGGAAGTCATTCCTTTTGTAATAATTTGAATGACAAATATTAAGAAAAATCTTTAATTTGCCACTCAAAACATTCTGGTTTGTTGCTTTTTATAAGTTTTTATGCATATAAACCTTTTTAAAGGTAGAATCATAATATTTTTGTCACGTACTATATTTTGGGCATATTTCTGTGGCAGTCAATATATCCTGGCATCATCATTTTTAACAGCTGGATGTATATTAAGTTAATCATTGCCACCCCAGAGGTGAATTTTCCTATATATACATTTTAATGGACTTGACCAAACATTTTTGGATTGAATTCATAGAAGTAGAATTTCTGGAGGAAAATAGTTTTTAGAGTTTTTAATCAAAATTTTCAAATTATCCTCCAGGAAAAGTGACTCAGGTTATACTCCCACCAACAAGGACAGAGCTCCAGGTTCCCCCTTCCATTTGTCATCTTTCCTGCCTTTATACAGAAAATCTCATTGTTTTCATGACATTTCTTTGATTTCTAGTGCTTTTGAATCTTTTTGTATACCATTGGTCATTTTTATTCTCATGAGAAGTGCCACTTTCTCCATTGCCTTTTCTCGGTTGAAAATCATTTGTTTTTTTTGTTTGTTTGTTTGTTTGTTTCGTTTTTTGTTTTGTTTTTCTTAGTAATTTTAAAGATTTCTTTATAGACTAAGGATGTAAAACTTTTATGTGTCAATGAGGTTACAAAAACTTTCTCCCAGTAAGTAATTTGTCATTTCATTTTTTCATACTTCTTTTCTTTTCTTTTCACTTCCCTTCCCTTCACTGCCCTTCCCTTCCCTTCCCTTCCCTTCCCTTCCCTTTCCTTCCCTTTCCTTCCCTTCCCTTCCCTTCCCTTCCCTTTGCTTTCCTTTCTTTTTTCCTCCTTTCTTTCTTTCTCTCTTTCATCATTCTTTCTTTCCTTCTCCTTCTTCCTTGCTTCCTTCCTTCCTTGCCGTTCTCACTTTGTTTTTTTCTCCCTTTTTCCCTCTCTCTTTCTCTCTCCCCTTCTTTCTGTCTTCTTTCCTCTTTCTTTCTCTTTTTCTTTCTTTCTTTCTTTCCCTCTTTCTTTCTCTCTTTCCCTCTCTCTTTCTTCCTTTCCTTTCTTTCTCTTTCCTTGTTCCCTCCCTCCCTCCTTCCTTCCTTCTTTCCTTCTTTCTCTCTTTTCTTTCTTTCACCAGCCAACCTCCAAAGTCACATTTCACTTAATTTTTATCCTGCCAAATTTGAAAGCCTTTTAACTGAGTGATTTTAGTGTAAACAGGAGCAGGAGAAAATATAATGATCTAAGTTTCATTCTGTCACCCAGGCTGGAGTGCAGTGCCATAATCATGGCTACTGCAGCCTCGAACTCCTGGGCTCAAGCAATTTTCCCACCTCAGCCTACCAAGTAGCTAGGACTACAGCTGTGTGCCACCACACCCAGCTAATTTTTAAAACTTTTTGTGAAGACATGAATTTGCTATTGCTGCCCAGGCTAGTCTTGAACTTCTGACTTCGAGCAATCCTCCCACCTTGGCTTGCCAAAGTGCTGGGATTACAGGCGTGAACTACTGCTCCTGGCCGAGAGTTTAGTTTTGATTGCTAGTGGTGTTCTTGGTATCTTTTCATAATTGAGGCTTTGGGGCTAATGCTGAAGTATTACACTCACCATCCAAGGTTTATAGGACTTTTGTTTCAATGTTGAACAGATGGAACTGTTTTGTTCTGCATCTTTGCAGGAATACAAAATGTGCCTACCAGGAATCTGCTTTATATCCATTGAAAGCAAGAAATAATACAGTAAAACTTTGCCTGGCTAGAGGCTTTGAAAGAATGGCGTACTCTGGTTTAATTCTAATAACTTGGAAGTATGACGGTGAAAAAAAATTCAAAACTTGAATTTCCTGTTGAATGCAATTTGGAAATATAGCCAGTGATTCCACTTTTCTTCTCTAGTAAGGTTGGAAATTCCAATCTACTTGGTGTTTTATTATAGAACTGCTAGTGTGCCTGAGTCTCACATTGTGAAGATGCTTTTTTAAAACTTGAGATGTAAAAGGATGTCAGTGGTTTTGTATTAGATTAGCCTGGATGAGAACTGACACTTGCAAATATATCTTTTAGACTAAATCTCTGATTGCCACTTGTTTTCTTATTGAACTCACAAAAATAAAAGACATTGGATACAGGGTGGGTGTAGGAAGGAGATTTATGTCTTTTAATTGCATGTCATTGTTGCATGACAAGGCAGAACATATGGTATATCTGGCTTTGGACCTACAGAAGGAAACATACTTTTCTACCTGCCGTATGCTGGAGGTTCTGGAACACTTCAAGGGACTACTGCAGCACAGACTGCTGAGCCCTACTCCAAAGTTTCTGATTCACCAGGTCCAGGATGGGGCCTGAGAATTTGCACTTATAAAAAGATCTGAGGTGCTGCTGGTTCTGCTAGTCCATAGACTACATTTTGAGAACCACTCTTGTCTATTAACTGTAAATTGTAGAACTCTAGAAAAAAGTTTAGTTTGGTCTGAGATAAGAAGCACACAGGTTATGGAGAAAATCATGAAAGATTCAACCCATGATCCCAGCCTAGTGTGGAATTCAGGTAACAAGCAGTGCACAGTGACATAACATAATTATTGGTTTTCATGATTGCAAACCACAGTGTCGAGTGAGAAATTCAGTTTCATTTGCAAGGCTTAGAGAGGCCAGGTGATTCTAGAATAATGGGACTTGTATTTCTCTTAAACCAGTAGAGAGCTTTAAGTGCTTATTAAATTGAAAGCTCTGTGTTCTTCCTTATTTTCTATTTTATTTTGTTTTATTTTACATCTTTTGAGATGGAGTCTTGCTCTGTCATCCAGGCTGAAGTGCAGTGGCATGAGCTTGGCTCACTGCAACCTCCGTCTCCTGGGTTCAAGTAATTCTCCTGCCTCAGCCTCCCAAATAGCTGGGATTACAGGCACCCACCATCACACCTGGCTAGTTTTTGTATTTTTAGTACAGACAGGGTTTCATCATGTTGGTCAGGTTGGTCTTGAACTCCTGACCTCAGACGATCCACCCACCTCGGCCTCCCAAAGTGATGGCATTACAGGCGTGAGCCACCACACCTGGCCCAAAAGCTTTGTGTTTTTAAAGATATTAGACAGGTTTCACATTTAAAAAACAAAAAATCTTCGTAATGTAGGAGAATAAGAGAAATGTTCTTCCAAAAAAGTGAAATCATTGTGATTAGTTTGTCTTATTGGAATGTTGGTACTATAGTCTGCTTCATTAGTCATCAAGCATGCTATGGATTTTCCATTTTTCTAAGATCTGTGTCTCAGTTAAGGTGATACTGGTAATTCTTGTACTCCATTTGAAGATGAAAAATATAGGCCAAAATCATAGACTTTGCATAGAAGCTGGATAATGAAGACCGCTCTGGAGGAAAACATGGATACACACACACAGACACACATATATATAAAGTATACACATGTATAGTTTTTTAAGTTTATTTTTTACAGTTTGAAAGCTTTTAAAGCAAAAGCCAGCCCCTCCCCTCTCCGAGTGGGCGGCCCCCTCCCCTCTCTGTGACTGGGCGGGGACAGCAGCTGCATGGGCAGCTTTCCTTGTGATGCCACAGGTCGCTCTGGACACCCTGCTGCCTGGCCACACCTCGTTTCCCTTTCATCTTTCTCACTGACCAATGGGCTTGGAACATTAAGGCCACGCCCCTCTTCTGAGTTCTAGTGGGGCCCTGGTTACGCCTCCTCTGACTCAGTTGCACAGCGACCTGGTAGGTGACTGGAGGCATTCAGCCGTGCTCACTGGGATTTCGCTGATGTGACCCCAACCCCGCCTCCCTCCGCACTCCATGATGTCAGAAAAAACACGACAGGGAAAATTCACCGCAGCCAAGAAAAAGGTAAAACGCTCCAGATCATAGCCCCCAGCGTAGTCACAGATCCCCTCCAATGACAAGACCATTGCCAGAGTCCAAACTACTCCTGAGGCATACCGGACTGGGCCCCCCAGCACCAGCGACTCTGGACTCCCCCCACCAAATTCTTGTCAGTCAGCCCCACCCCTTCAGCAAGCAGCCCAGTCCCTCCCTTGCCAATCTTTACCCCAGGGTGACTTTGGGCGGGCGGCTTCTGGGGCTCCCCGCTCCATACGCGGCCCTCAGCTCCTGCCGCCCCAAGCCCAACCTCCCTGGGCTCTTTGGGCTTGCGTCTCCCAGGACCTGGGTCCCCCAGCCCCAGGCCCCACCCTCGCCAGTCGTCCCTGGGTGACTTTAGGCTGGTGACTCCCGGGGCTCCCTACTGCAGACTCTGCCCTCCCCTCCTGCTCTCCCAAGCTCGACCTCCCTGGGCTCCTTGGGCTGGCGTCTCCAAGGACCTGGGTCTGAACCCTGTGTTTCCCTCCCCCATCACGGAGTGGCGACATGGGCATCACGCTGATGTGATCCCCTCCCCTGGGAGGAGTGGAATGTGGTGATGTCACAGTCCCCCTAGGAACTGTCATTACTGCTGCAAGACCAGCCTTTCATCTTACAACCCAATTCCCTAAGTTTTCTCACCCCATTTCCGGATCCTCTGGTCACAGCACAAATTTCCAGTTGGAAGGGGAATGGGCACTATGGGACCCAGGAGCAAGAGGTTTCAGACTGCCTTACTCCCTTAACATAGACATTGACAGTGGGAAAAGCCTGCACTTCCCCTGTGTGCTCAAAACGTTGACAGTATCTCTGGGTGGCCATGGGAGAACGGGTTTGGTTTGGTTTTCTCCCAGGCTTCTACTTTGCAGAGAGACCTTAACATTCTTTTCTGAGTTCTCTACAGCTCTGGGACCAGACCACCCTTCAGTCAGTGGTCTCTGAAGTGAGATTAGCTCATCTTCAGTGGAGTAGATCTTGGGAAACTAAACTGGACAGCCTGAATCTTGCTCATATCATCTCAACCCTGGGGTACTTTGAGTGCCACAGGATGAATGTGGGACATCTTTCTGAAGCATCTTTTTCGCTTGATTCTCTTGAGATAAAACATTAATGTCCTTAGGGATGACAGTCACATAGGTTTCGAAGTATATACCAGACTTCTCTCTGAAATCAGGCTTGGGTTGTCCTCTTTCTGAAAAATTCCCAGATTTAACAAAAAAGCTGCCTTCTGCCGTGAGGACACATTGATATGAAAGTGTGAGAGGTACTGGTGCACTTCTTCACATTAACAGACGTGTGAGGATGTATGACTCTAAACCACACGGCATACAGTTCCTGCCTGCTTCATGCTTACTGTTCTAACTCTGCCTCTGCTTTTGGTCCCTGGCAGCTACTGATTCATGACAAAACCCCAGAGCTTGGAGTCAGAAGACTGAGCTTAAGTTCCAGTATTAACTATTTCTTTTGCTGTTGTTTTTTTTTTTTTTTTTTTTTTTTTTTTCTAGCCCTGATATCAATCCCTCTCAGTCACTAAAGGATTGTGACAACACCTTGTACAGTTGGTGGTGGCATTAAATCAGATGGTGTATAAGAGTATTTTGTCAAAACTCTAAAGGAGGATGTGGCTGTAGGGACTGATAGTTCTCATGAATGTTACTGCTCTTCTTTCCCACAGTTAAAAGAATATTGGCAGAGGAAGAGCCCTGGTGTTCCAGTAGGAGCTAACAGGAAAAAGAAAATCAATGGCAGTAGCCCTGACACAGCCGCTTCTGGTGGTTACCGCTCACCTGGGGATGTGAGTCTTGTCTGGCCAGGCTCCTGGGGACGGGGTCCAAGGGGCAGTAGAGAATAATTGTTAAGATTGTGGATGGACTGTTGGGTACTGGTTAAGAATTCTGAGTTTGAATCCTGCCTCTCCATCTGTTAATGATTGATTAGGGATTAATTAGGATATGATTTAGAGCAAGTTGCTTGAGGTTTTCAGGCCTCTCTTTTCACATCTGTATAATAGAGGTGGGAGTTTTTTACTTCCATTTGTGAAGTTTAAATGAGATTTGTTATTGTTGCTTTTATGAGAATCCTTAGTACATGGCCTGCTGTAAACACCCAGGACACCCAGGAAATGGTCATTGCTGTTTGATTTTTCTCATCCCCAGTCTCAAGGGGAAGCCAGGCCAATGAGAAGAGCCACTTGCCATCAGGCTGTCCCTTTAGGATTTACTGAAAGGATCCCAGGGTGGGATCATGGGGAGATAAAAACCATGAGAGAAGTTGGCACAAAGGAGTTATGGGACAAAGGGTGCAAGATAGGCAGAAAAGAAACCTTTGTCAGTTGATGGGGAAGAAAGGAATTCAGAGGGCTTAGACACTGAGGGGGGACAGAACATTTCCATGTGCACTCTCATCTCTTGTAGTCAGCAACAGGTGTCTATGGGGAGGGGCCTGTGTCATCTATTACCCTGAAAGATCTGCAAGTAAGAGGCCCTGGGCCGAGGTTCAGTGACCCTGCAGGCCAGCCCTCCAACCACCTCCCACAGCAGGGGCTAGTTGCCCCTCTGCCAGCTGAGACAGCCCACACACCCCTCCCCAGCCCTAATGAGTGTTCTCTCTACCACTCCCCACAATCCTCGTCCAACTCCTCCTCTCTGCATGCACCTCAGAGCCAGTACCAAGAACTAGCAGGAGCCCCGCACTCAAAGCTCTGCAGTTATCAGTCAACTCATTGGAAACATCAATTCACTGGGAAGAGTCCAGTGGGGTCCGCTGATTCCACGCTGTCAATCCTGGACTCCTTTCCCCTTGGGGCCCTGAAGAAAGGGTCTAGGGGCCCCTGGTGCCAAGGGTAAATGGGGAGGTGGGGCATGCAGGCCTCACCTGGATGGACCCCAGAGCACAGAACGTGCAGCATGGCTCTTCTGCACTGCCCTCTTTGCTGACTCTCTTCTCCAGACACCCCTGTTTGAGTCCTTGCCACACATGCCCTGGGGTTGCCTCTCAGGGAAGCACTAGCCTGGCTGGTTGTCAGGGGCCCGTATTTCTGCCCTGACTCAGTCCCTAATTTGCTTTTTGAGTCTGGACAAGCCTTCTCTCCTCCTTGGGCTCCTGTTTCTGGAGGAGGTAGAGAGTATCAAAGGTCTCTGTTAGCTCTGGGAGTCCGAGATTTAAAGGACCCTGGAATGGAAACCTCAGGACCAAGGGCTCCTGTCTGTCCTTTTCTGTCTTATATCTCTGCTGTGAAGAACCATAACTGGCCTGTGGGTGCTCAGTAGATGTTGAATGAACGCACCTTTCTAAATCGTAAGCTGGCAGAATGGGGGGACCTTTCTCAAACTCTGTCTCTAGAGGTTCACCAGCCCCTATCACCAGGGCCCTTTCACCCTGTGCTTTGGGCAGGTTCACACATTGAAGGAGGAGAAGAAGCATGAGATATATCGGGTACAGAAGCTTGGGAGGAGCTTGTTCAAACTCAAACACCAGAGGGGTAAGATGGGGCTGGCATGACCTGGGAGCAGGACTGGCATCAGAGGGCTGTGGGGGTGGCTTAGAATGCCCCAGGGAGGTGGGTGGATGGAAGGGCTTTGAGGCAGAGGGAGAGAGGTCTGTGCCAGGAGACTGCAAGCCTTGTCATCTGCTTGAGACTTGGTGTCCCCATCAGCAAAGAGGGGGTAGTGCCCATTGTCAGCCACCCACAGTGCTCTCCATCTGAAAGTGGCTTGGAGGATTGGCTACCATCTGGGTGCGAGGAATCATTAGCAGTGAGGCCAAGTTTGGGAAACCTGAGAGGAGGAGCTCTGCACCAATGGGAGGATTTTTTTTTTTTTTTTTTTTTTTTTTTTTTTTTTAGAATCCAGAGGCCCTTATTGTCTGCTTCCTTTCTCAGCTGAATCCTGGGCCCCAGATCCACCAGCGGGGCCCTCTGAGGTGGAGCAGCTACAAGATGAGACCAAACACCTAAGGAAGGAGCTGGAGAGCCTGGGAAGACAGCTCCAGGCCGAGGTGGAAAACAATCAGATGTTGAATCTCCTGAATAGGAGACAGGAGGAGAGGCTGCGTGAGCAGGAGGAGAGGATACGTGAGCAGGAGGAGAAGCTACATGAGCAGGAGGAGAGGCTATCTGGGCAGGAGAAGAGGATACATGAGCAGGAGGAGAGGCTATGGGAGCAGGAGTGGCTGCCAGAGCAGGAGAGGCTGCTGGAGGAGGTGAAGAAGTTGGAACGGGAGAGACGGGAGGAGGAGGAGGAGAAGCTGCTAGAGCATGAGAGGCTGCTGAACCAGGTAGAGAAGCTGCTGGAAGAGGAGAGGCTGCGGGAGCAGGATGAGAGGCTGCGGGAGGAGGAGAGGCTGCCAGAGCAGGAGAGGCTGTTGGAGCAGGTGGAGAAGCTATTGGAACAGGAGAGGTGGCAGGAGGAACAGGAGAGGCTGCTGGACCAGGGGAGGCTGCTGGACCAGGTGGAGGAACTGTTGGAACAGGAGAGGTTGTGGGAGCAGGATGAGAGACTGCGGGAGCAGGAGAGGCTGCTGGAGCAGGTGGAGAAGCTTTTGGAACGGGAGAGGCGACAGGAGGAGCAGAAGAGGCTGCTGGAGGAGGAGCAACTGCTGGACCAAGTGGAGGAGCTGCTGGAACAGGAGAGGCTGCGGGAGCAGGATCAGAGGCTGTGGGAGCAGGAGACACTGCGGGAGCTGGAGAGGCTGCGGGAGCTGGAGAGGATGCTGGAGCTGGGGTGGGAAGCCCTCTATGAGCAGCAGGCGTAGCCACACAGCAGCTTGAGGAGCTGGTGGGTTGCCACACCTGGGGAGCCTGCCCTCTTCCCTAGCCCTCCAGGCCTTTGTTTCCCCACCTGTAAAATGGGGCATTGTAGCCCTCACGTGAAATGGTACCTCTAAAGGCACCTATGAGCCACAGCCCTGCTCTGATGGCTGTGGGAGAGAGGGGATGATTTTTCTAACCTGCCTCCACCCTTCCCGGTGCTATGGGAGGCAGACACCAAGTTCTGGGGTCTCCAGCTATAGTGGGTGGCCAATGATTGCTCCTCTCTGTCCAGAACAATGAGAACAAGAGTGCACTGCAGTGGGAGCAGCAAGTAAAGGAGCTGAAGAAGCTGGGCGAGCTGAAAGAGCTGAAAGGTGGGCACCAGCATCTGGGGAGGGGAGGTGCCAGGTCAGAGGCAGCTGCAGCCTGGGGGCAGGTGACCCCAGCAATCTCCAGAGCAGTTCTATGACTGTTTCTTGCTTCCTGCCCTCTGAGTTTTAGAGGTGGGGAGCCCTGGGCTCCCCCCAGGTCTGGACATCATTATCCCAGCTAGAGGCATGGAACCCTCGAGTCACAGGGGAAGAGACAGTGGTATAAGAGGTTGGCCGGGTGCGGTGGCTCAAGCCTGTAATCCCAGCACTTTGGGAGGCCGAGATGGGCGGATCACCAGGTCAGGAGATCGAGACCATCCTGGCTAACACAGTGAAACCCCATCTCTACTAAAAAATACAAATAACTAGCCAGGCGAGGTGGCAGGCACCTGTAGTCCCAGCTACTGGGGAAGCTGAGGCAGGAGAATGGCGTAAACCCGGGAGGCAGAGTTTGCAGTGAGCTGAGATCCAGCCACTGCACTCCAGCCTGGGCAACAGAGTGAGACTCTGCCTCAAAAAAACACAAAACAAAACAAAAAAAAGGCTCCTTATGTCGGGTGTGGTGGCTCATGCCTGTAATCCCAGCACTTTGGGAAGCTGAGGCATGAGAAAGGTCAGGAGTTTGAGCCCAGCCTGGCCAACATGGCAAAACCTCATCTCTACTACAATTTCAAAAATAATAATAATAATTAGCCAGGCCTGGTGGTGCATGCCTGTAATCCCAGCTACTCAGGAGGCTGAGACATGAGAATCATTTGAGCCCAGGAGGTGGAGTTCGCAGTGAGCTGAGATTGCACCACTGCACTCCAGCCTGGGACACAGAGTGACACTGTCTCAAAACAAAACCAAACGGATAAACCAGAAGCTCCTTAGATTCAAACTGGATTCCGGCCTCAGTTCCACTGGTTATCATTCAACTACCTTGCATCTCTACATCTGTGTTTCTTTAACTTAAAAAGGAAGTTAGCGTTTTCCTTGCAGAGGTGCTCAGGATTAAATGAGATAACACATGGAAACAGTAGGCATGTAGTACACTTAGCAGATGGTGGTTGGCTCTCCTTGCTATTCCACCAGTCTGTGGCCTACAGTTTAAATGGTGGGGAAAAGGATGTGAGATTTGAGGCTGAGGAAGGATGCATGGGGTTCTAGGCAAGGAAGGCAGTCTCTTAGGCCTGGAGCAAGGGACTAGGGGCCTGGGGGAGGCCACAGAGCCCCACAGTGCCCTTGCTACCCTATTAATGGGCCACAAATCTGGAAGCCAGCTACCAAATGCCCTCATGCCCAGGGTCTTCCTGCAGGTGGAGCCGAAGAGCCAAGAGGCTCAGAGTCTGCAGCAGTAGGGAGACCAGTACCTGTGTCACCTGCAGCAGTATGTGGTCGCTTAGCAGCAGGTGGCCACTTATCAGCAGCTGACCTCTGAGAAGGAGGTGCTGAACAGGCAGTTACTGCTGCAGACCCAGCTCCTGGACCAGCTGCAGCAGCAGGAAGCTCAGGGCAAAGCAGTGGCTAAGATGGCCTGCCAAAAGTTGCAGGAGACGCAGGGGAGGGAGTTGCTGAGGACAGGGCCCCGAGAGGGACAACCTGGCAACCTCTGTGCCTTCTCACCCTCTTTCCTGGCCTCTTAGGAGCACCTGGAAGCTACGAGCCAGCAGAAGCAGGAGCTAAAGCCCAGTTGAGCCTCATGGCTCTCCCTGGGGAAGGTAGGGGAGACCACTCGGAGGAAGAGGCGAGAGTCCTGGGAGGAAAGGGGGACTGTTAGCAGCATAGGATTGAGGAGTTGGAAGAGACCTTTAAGACAGCTGGTCATTATGCCAACCGGGTGTCCGTGCTAAGTTCGGTATCAATATGGTGACCTCCTGGGAGCAGGAGGCCATCAGGTTGCCTAAGGACAGGAGAACTGGCCCAGGTCAGAAAGGGACCAGGTCAGGACTCCTGCACCAATCGGTAGTGGGACTGTGCCTGGGCAATATGGTAAGATCTTGGTTCTTCTTCTTCTTTTTTTTTTTTTTTTTTTTGAGACAGAGTCTCGCTCTGTCGCCCAGCCTGGAGTGCAGTGGCCGGATCTCAGCTCACTGCAAGCTCCGCCTCTCGGGTTTACGCCATTCTCTTGCCTCAGCCTCCCGAGTAGCTGGGACTACAGGCGCTCGCCACCTCGCCTGGCTAGTTTTTTGTATTTTTTAGTAGAGACGGGGTTTCACCGGGTTAGCCAGGATGGTCTTGATCTCCTGACCTCATGATCCACCCGTCTCGGCCTCCCAAAGTGCTGAGATTACAGGCTTGAGCCACCGCGCCCGGCCAGATCTTGGTTCTTAAAAGTAAAAATAAAGAACAGCTCATTCCTCTCTGGGAATGGGCTGATTCAGGGTTACACAATGAGGGTGGGGGCAGAGGTGGGCCCCCAGTACTTCCCTTGTTGGGTTGTCTGAGGACCCCTCTGGCCACCCCCTAGAGGATATGGAGGAGGACATCTGGACAGTGAGGAGGAGGAGGAGGCGCCTCGGCCCATGCTGAACATCCCAGGGGACCTGGAGAGCCTGGAGGCCAGGTGAGCCTGACTTTCCCTGCCCCTACTTTGTCACCTTCCTCGGTGGTCCCTCCCAGATCCCTTTATGTTCTTGGTTTCCCCGCCTTCTGATTTCTGTGGACTTTCACTCCTTCCGGGAGCCAGTGATCAAACACCATTTCACCTGTGACCAACAGGTGCACACTCTGAGCCCCAAGGGAAGGGGCTGCACTCCACCTCCCTGCCCCGCTTGTTCTATGTGTGTCCCTACAAGAATACTCACCTCTTGCTTCAGGTGGCATTTTTCAATGACGTGGGAGCCAGTGCCCAGGAAGAGCAAAGGGTGTGCTGCCAGCCCCTGGCTCACCCAGTGGCTTCATCCCAGAGGACCCCAGGGACTGGGGGTGAGTCTGTGTGTGGGGCAACCCACCGAGCCCTGCAGGGGGCCATGGAGAAGGTGCAGCTGAGTAGGTCCTGGCATGGGCCAAGAACAGTGTGGGCGGGGCAAGGCAGGTGGTTCTTGAGATGTGACCCCATTATTTTGGCTCCAGAGTGACTTTATGGAGGACAAAGTGGACCTGAAGGAGCCGGTGGAGTAACTAGAGCTTCGATTCATCCACCTCTCAGGACAGACACCATAAGTGAGCGGGAGGCCAGGGTATGGCAGGGGGAGCTGCTGGGCCATCAGAGGGACCCCAGCCTCTGAGCTGTGTCTCCCCACAGGAAAGTACATCAGCCAGGGGGCAGTGCCAAAATGTGGCACTGGGAGAGGAGGTCATCAGCAGGCTGGCCCAGGACCAGGAGATGCAAGTAGGGTGTGCAACATCTCTGTGGGGGTGGGAGTGGAGATGGGGGTGAACTTGGGCACCAGCACTAGCATGGCAGCTAAGCACCCCTCCCTCCGGGTGAACCTTCTGGAGCTGCAGGGAGAGGTGTTGTGGTGTGTGGGAGACCACAATGAGGGGCACGACAGATTCCTGGCCGCTGCCCAGAACCCTGCTGATGAGCCCGCTCTAGGAGCCCCAAACCCCCAGGAGCCTGGGTGTGCTGACAAGCAGGGTGGTGAGTAGAGCGCTCAGGCGGGATGGGCAGGCAGGAGCAGGGGAGGCTCGCACTGATCTCAGATCCCCTCCTCCCTCTGTCTGAAGATCTTCGTGAGGTGAGCCTCACTGACAGCGTGGAGCCTGCACCAGGAGAGGCCAGAGAGGGTTCTCCCCATGACAACCCCACTGCACAGCAGATCGTGCAGCTGCTTCCTCTAATGCAGGACTCCCCAGGAGCACGGAGGCTTGGGCAGCAACCCCTGCATGCCATTCTTTCCAGGCTGCCAAGAACAGGGAGATAAACCATCACCATCATCTAAAAGCTGGTCAAGAAAAATAAAAGAAAAAAACTTAAGGGGTTAATCTCCTACACAATTCATTTACTTCATTTGAATGTTAGAGCCACTCACGTTTATTTGTGTTTTTCTAATTTATAGTTTAAATTTATTTGTAAAAAATTAAAGGAGAGTGGGTCTTTCCCTCATGTTCACTCTGACATCCCTTAGCATCTTTTTTTATGTGATAACTGTAGGTCATTAGCATGCATATCGAGTTTGCCCTTAGGTGGTGGGAGTTCAAACACACAAAGACCCACTATTTGCACAAAATTGTTCTTGCTGGTTTGGAATAGGCTGCCATTTTTTTTTAATGTTATTGCAGCATGTATATTTATTATGAAATTCAGATAAAATGTGCTTATGTTCTGCTACTATGTTTGATCGACTCCTAATCACAGTGAGCTCTTCATTAGTTCAATATGTGGTTTGCCCTCAAGTGCGCTGTTTATTAGTTTGTAATGTGCCACTGTGAGTACTGACATTTACAGTTGTTTAGAGATGGAGCAGTGGAAACAGCCTTTCCCCCTTTTTCTGTGTATTGGGGATGGGCGTAATAACAGTTTGGGGAGCTTTTTAAATCTCCCAAAAGAGGAAAGTGGCCTGCTCTGGCAGGTGTGTGCAGGATAGAATACGTTTCATTTGTTCTGGTACCAAGAATGAGCGTGGTACTATGGTAGTTCTCTTAGGATTTGTATGTGCTCTGGGCTCATGAAGATATTACATCATGAGCTGGGGCAGTTGCATTCTTTTTTGATGGCCTAAAAAGGGGTTATTTCTGGGGAATGAAAGGCTCCCATCATTGACTGTGGATGTGGAAAACCTTTCCTAGCTTAGAGCATTTGTACCTATAATACATTTTAAAGTCAGAGTTCATGTTCCCTGTTTTAATCACATGACTACATGTCCCAGTACACAAAAGGGCCCTGGTTGGCATTCTTCTCAATGTATTTAGTAAAGGTAAGAAATCCTTTGAGAGTTTAGATGTCCCTGAAACAAGCATATAGGCTCTAGTCAAGAATGAATTCGAGTGAAGGAAAGCCGTGTGACACCTGGCATTCCTCTCTGTTCATGGAGCTTCTTTGAGGCTAGAAGATTGATTTTACCATCTAAAACTCTCTGATTAATACCTAGTCTTCAACCACATTGGCTACTTTGACATAGGAATTTACTTCTTTTCCTTGAATGGAAAACACTTTAAAAATAATAACAAACGTTATTATAAATGAATATATGCAAGAGTACTTAGTTGAAACGAAAAGGAGTTTTAGTAGACAGTATTATACTACATTTGAAAATCAAGTTTATGCGACTTAAAATGTTTACAAAGTGCAGTGCAATCTACTGTTTGTGAGTGTCAAAGTGTTATAAGGAAAGTGTCTATACAATCACAGAGTCATATTTCCCCACAGAGTTCTTTACAAAGAGTGAAATATGTTCTTATACCTTTCAGTTTCAGTTAGAGGCATACTTTGTGCAATATTTATGTGAATGTGCCTATACATTATGAATTATTTCAGTCATATGTTGCCTAAATCATAACTTGATGATGCTTGGGAAAGAATCAACAGTTAAAACCTCATGAAGTTCTGATGTCTGTGTTCCAAAATACATCACAGTCACGTTATTAAGATGTAGGGAGAAAGGTATGTGCGCTCCCTGGGGTGGGCATTTCTGATTACCTCCATCTGGCATCCTCATGTTACTTTTAGAAATATGACTTTAATAGGAAAGCAATATAATTTTACAGATAAAGTAACAGATTTGCCTGAATTCACAGAAAAAAAGTGCAAATATTGGGTCCTCGTGACTTCAACTGGCTCTTCCAAATTGTATGAATTTATTAATGTATTAGATAAACCCAGTTTCAGAATTATAAAGAAAAAATGTTAGACCACATAATGTGGCTAATTAACAGTGGTACGATTTCTAGCCCAAGCATTTAAAATGGACTTAAAGTCCTGTTCTTGCTTTTTCTTTCTGAACTTGCTGCTTTTGCATTCTTTGAGTTCAGTTTAAAGGCAGTTACTTTAAGTCCATTTTAAACTCTCAGGCTAGAAATCGTACCACTGTTAATTAGCCACATTATTTGGTCTAACATTTTTCCTTTACAATTCTGAAACTGGGTTTATCTAACACATTGATAAATTATTTCAAAGGTATTTTTATAGTTCAAATCACTTCACTTTTACCCTGACATATATAAATGACTAGGAATGACCTTCAGATCGTGTTTAGCATCTGTAACCAATCTGACAATAATGCGTTCATCAGGTACCTATGGATTAAATCATATACTGGCATATTTAAGCTGAATGTCAGTCTGGAAATAAATTTACCATATTAACTGAAATACCACTGTTTGTGTAGGTATTTTTGTCATATATTTAAGAAATAGCTAACAAGGATGGAAATCATATTACAATAACTTAAGTCTTTCTTCAAAGTGTGTGCAGTCCTTTGCAATACCTCATTCAGCCAAGTATTTGTTCTCTTTCTCATTCAGTATAAGGCAGCCTTTTTTTTTTTTTTTGAGACGGAGTCTCCCTCTGTCGCCGGGCCTGGAGTGCAGTGGCTGGATCTCAGCTCACTGCAAGCTCTGCCTCCCGGGTTTACGCCATTCTCCTGCCTCAGCCTCCTGAGTAGCTGGGACTACAGGCGCCCACCACCTCGCCCGGCTAGTTTTTTGTCGGCTAGTTTTTTGTATTTTTTAGTAGAGACGGGGTTTCACCAGGTTAGCCAGGATGGTCTCGATCTCCTGACCTCGTGATCCGCCCGTCTCGGCCTCCCAAAGTGCTGGGATTACAGGCTTGAGCCACCGCGCCAGGCCGCTAAGGCAGCTTTCAATTTGCTTAGCAGGCAACATTAGAAGGTTAGAGTTCAGCAGAAACATAGAATTTTAAAATGTGAGTTCAACTGAATAAATTTGAATTTTTGTAGAAGGTAAAGAATCAAAATACTTGTATATTTAAAGATTGAAGTATATGATAATCATTTGAAGTATTTGATTAAAACTAATAGGTTTTCCAGAAATTAAAAAAACCAATTTTTTTTTTTTTTTTTTTTTTGATACGGAGTCTCGCTCTGTGGCTCAGGCTGGAGTGCAGTGGCGCGATCTAGGCTCACTACAAGCCCCGCCTCCCGGGTTCCCGCCATTCTCCTGCCTCAGCCTCCCGAGTAGCTGGGACTACAGGCGCCTGCCACCACGCCAGGTTAATTTTTTGTATGTTTAGTAGAGACGGAGTTTCACCGGGTTAGCCAGGATGGTCTCAATCTCCTGACCTCGTGATCCTCCCGCCTGGGCCTCCCAAAGTGCTGGGATTACAGGCGTGAGCCACCGCACCCGGCAAAAAAAAAAATTTTTAAACTAAAGCTGACTTCTAGAAAATATGAAAATGTAAATCAGCCCTATCCAGAATATAGTTTCTGTAAAATTTAGTCATTTTACAATAGTATAACTATTAAAAAATGTAACTGCTATTTTAATGTTTTGAAATAAATTAAAACATTTTAAAATATGAATACTGTAGCTTAAAAGAAAGAAACTGGAGAAGGAAAAAGTAGAGAAAGAAATGCCGATTCCAGTCCAAAACTTTATTTGCCAAGTTTTCTTAATAATGACTTTTACCAATTTATGAATTATTGTAAACAGAATCTATAATGGAAATACTGAAAGACTTTTGCCTAAAGTGGCATTATTGAATACTGCTATGATGCTACGGTAATGTAATAAATTATTGTTACAAAGTGCTGTTTTTACCTTAATTTTTATTTTGTGTGTCTTGAAAACTAGTATTAAAGGTATTGAGATTGTGCAAATGCTGGGCACACTTGGCATTAAATAATGTTTTTATTTTACAAAATTGTAATATGACCATGCAAGTATTTAATTAATTAATTAATTTTGAGACGGAATCTCACTCTGTTGCCCAGGCCAGAGTGCAGTGGCGCGATCTTGGCTCACTGCAACCTCCACCTCCCAAGTAGCTCGGACTACAGATGCATGCCACCATGCCCAGCTAATTTTGTATTTTTAGTAGAGATGGGGTTTCACTCTGTTGGCCAGGCTGGTCTCGAACTCCTGACCTCATGACCTGCCCACCTCAGCCTCCCAAAGTGCTGGGATTACAGGCATGAGCCACCGTGCCTGGCTGCAAGTGTTTATCAAAAGAATACAAACTGAAAAAATAGTTACGGGATTTTAAAAAGTTAGGAGATTAAAAAGAGTTATGGGATTTAAAAAGTTATGAGATTAAAAAGTTATGGATATAGTTATGTTATGGGATAAAAAAGTTATGGGATAAAAAATGTTATGGTCAGTGGCTCACGCCTTGTAATCTCAGCACTTTGGGAGGCCAAGGTGGGTGGATCACCTGAGGTAGGGAGTTTGAGACCAGTCTGACCAACATGGAGAAACCCCATCTCTACTAAAAATACAAAATTAGCCGGGCGTGGTGGCGAATGCCTGTAATCCCAGCTACTCAGGAGGCTGAGGCAGGAGAATCGCTTGAACCCGGGAGGTGGAGGTTGCGGTGAGCTGAGATTGTGCCATTGCACTCCAGCCTGGGCAACAAGAGTGAAACTCCATCTCAAAAGAAAAATTAAAAAGTTATGGAAAAAAGTTGTGGAAAAAATTCCAAAAAAAGGTTTATGAAAAAGTTATGGGATAAAAATTAAATAAATAAATAAATAAAAGCAGGCCACTGTGAACAAAGCCTGGAGAAGTGTCTAATGGGGGAGACAGGTGCAGATGAGTTGAAGATCACCGTCATCCAAAAGCAGGGAACTAGGCCTGGGGCTATATCTCACGCCTGTAATCCCAGCACTTTGGGAGGCTGAGGTGGGCGGATCACCTGAGATCAGGAGTTGGAGACCAGCCTGGCCAATATGGTGAAACTCTGTCTCTACTAAAAATACAAAAAATTAGCCAGGCATGGTGGCGGGCACCTGTAATCCCAGCTACTCAGGAGACTGAGGCAGGAAAATCGCTTGAACCCAGAAGGCGGAGGTTGCAGAGGGCCCAGATGGCACCACTGCACTCCAGTCTGGGTGACACAGAAAGACTCCATCTCAAAAAAAAAAAAGCCTTAATTAAAAAAAAAAAAGCAGGACCCTGTCAGCAAAGCTTGGAGAAGTGGGGCCAGAGGCTCCATCCCCACCATGTCCCTATCACCCCTTCCCAGTCACTCCTTTACCATTTGAGTAGCAAGACAAGACCCCTGTCTAACGGGGAGAGACAAACAGACCCTTTGCCACCTTGGCCAGGGCTGAGTCCTTAAATTTCTGGATGATGATGATTGTGATTTAAGAGGCAGAGGCTGATGGAGTTGGTTTGTTTAGAGGAGGCCTAATGGCCTCCTTACTCTCACCAAAGCAATTTTTCCCTCAGCGAAGTTCGCGTCTTCTTACTCAGAGAGGCAGGTGAGGCGGGACAGTGGGACTAACTGTAGACCAGGTGAGGGCACGGACTGCTGGGGGTGGCCCCCCTTCCCCCATGTACATATTGTTTCTGTGTAACGTTTTGTATATTCCGGGGGGTAGGGCTGCCCCTGTATTGTAGGTAGTGGAGATTGGAGCTGGCACGGGGGAGTGGGGGATGGGAGCAGGGAAAGGTTCTAATAATTATTTGCAGCTGGGGAACTTATTTGATAGCATAGGACAGAGGAAGGGGGCGGGGTTGGGTTCGTGGCTTCCTGGTGATGCAACTCCTGTTTATTTTGCTTTTTATTTGGGAATAAACGGATTTAACCATACTGCTAGCCTGGCATGTTTCTGTTTCCCTCACTGGGTCCTGGAGTTCGTGCCACTGAACGAGGAGCCCCAGAGTGTCCGAGCATGTCCAGCTGGGTTGTTGGGGACCTCCCAGGCCTGTTACCTGTATGCTGCCTGGTGACGCCTGGGGGATTCCACAGCACCTATGGGGCACAGTCCAGCCCTAACGGCCAACAGGCTCAGAAGCCTCATCTAGCGGAGGCTGGGAAGGCAGGATGCCAGCACCCAAGGGCACTGACTTCCATGCACATGAGGCGTCTTCCTTTCGGCCCCCCTGCCTGTCCCGACCTGCAGGACAGTCGAACGGGCCCTGGAAGGGGGAGTGGGAATGGAGGAGACAAGAAAACACAAGAAATGGAGACAAGACAAACAGCCTGATCAAGTCTCGTTTATTGAGTGTAGGGTCATGCCTTATATAGGCTGGCAGGGGAAGAGGTTGGGCCAGGGCGGTGATAGGGGCCGGATCTTCTCAAATTACAATCGCGCATGCGCCGTGGGTTTGTACTTTTTCCCGGGCGCGGGATCGCACCTGCGCCCTGGGCTGCATATCTTCCTGGGCGGGAAAATGTTTGCGCGCGCGCGGGAAAGGTTGGCGGCGCGCGGGAAAGGTTGGCGCGCTTTGGGAACAGTTTTTGGCCGCGCGCGGGGAGAAACTTAGGCGCGCGCGGGAGAAACTTAGGTTGCGCGCGGAGGAAAAAGCTTTGGGCGCGCGGGGAAGGGTTTATAAAATAAAGAACCCCGGGGAATGCGCCCTCTTGTCTCCGCTTTGCGGAGATCAAGCAACAGAGGTCGGCTAATTCCGGGCCTCATGGCTCCGGACAGGTCCCCCTTTTTTATATATATTATGGCTAGAAGATTGTCCCTCGGGAACTGCGCCTGTCTTAGGTTGGAGTAATGCATCTCATCACTGGTACCCGTCATGGGATTAGGCAGTAGCTTATGACGGCCCTCCTGTCTTAGGTTAGTGAGAGATGATACTCTCTTACCCGTCACTGGCTGTCCAGTTCAGCGCATAGGGAAGGTGGTCATAATGGGTGTGAGCATGAACCCCCCACCGCGATCTTCTTGTCTAGGCGATGATAATGGACCTGTATAGGTTTCCCCTTGGATAGCCTCGACTTGTTGCTTAATGAATGTCATGAGCTTATGAAAACCAAAGGTCCTACAGAGAGTAAAAGCAATAGGCAAAGCAGGGGGCCCAGGAATGCATAAGATAGGGAAGGAGTCCATGGAACCCAGTCCAAAACGGGTTATCGGTTATTTCCTTTCGTCGTTTTTCTAGGGTCTTCTTGTAGACGCCTGATTTTGTCCCTGACTGATCCTGGATTTGTTGGCATAAAAACAGCACTTCTCCGGTAAAGCCAAGCAGATGCCTCCCTGTTCTGCAGTTAGTAAATCTAGGCCTCTTCTATTTTGGAGCACTACCTTCTGCCAGAGAATCTACCTGATCTTGTAACTCTTGTATAGTACTCGAAATGGCCCTGCATATCTGAGATCAGTTGGCGAGACAATTTGGTGTGTATTGAGTAACAGAAACCCCTAGGCCTGTAGCCCCAGTTGCTACGGCAGTAGTTATGCCTAATCCTGCAAGTAAGGGGATAAATTGTATTGCCCTTTTGTTTCTTCCTAAAAAGTGATCTATAGCTGGGATAGGTACAGGTTCATTTCCAGGGATAATGTCTATGTCAGGGTAAAAGTGTGGCTAAGACACAGCGTCCTGTCCAGTTAGTAGGTAAATAGGTATAAGCCCTATTATTGCCACATATAAAAACCGAGCTGTTTGGGGCACACAGCGATTGGAAAATATTTACTATGGTGGAACAATTATTGAATTGATTGAATCCTACATCGAGGTCGTAAGTGTTATTAAGGGGAGGGGGATAAGTAAGAGTTGTGGCCAGTCAGAATATAATATTTTGCTGCCCCTTCCTCTAAATTATCCCAGTTTACTTCTGAACAGTTAAGGTTATTTTTACTTTTGCTTTCATTAGTTGTAGGTAAACTGGGTATTTTTTGAACTTTTCCTTATTTGATGTTTCTATATTTGTCATTGAGGGGACCCCAGCCTCTTCCTCGTCACTTTGTAGCGATATAAGGTCTATTTCTTATTAGGTATGGGTTTTTCGAGGTCGGTTGGGAGCTGCCTCTTAATATTTCCTCAGTCTGAGTAACCACTGCCATTACCTCAGGATCTTTTTCTTTTTCCTTTTTATCTATTATATCTCTGATTAGATTCCAATAAGAAAAAGCTGTCACCGGAACCTTTTCTGGTCCAAAAGTACTATAGTAATCTTGAAAACAGTCTCCCACTCTACGCCACCTCTTTACGTCAATGGTCCCCTTCTTGTGGAAACCAAGGGCAGGTTTCTTTTACAAAATCAAAAAACTTAAACAAATCATTACTTTTAACCTTTACTCCTCGTGTTTTTAAAGCCTCTTTTAATTGCCCTACATAAATTTGATGCTGGCTTAATTCTTGTCCCATAATCAGACACTATTACTCACCTCTGGTTCCAACGCGGCAGGCTCCCGCGACGTCCGGAGGAATTCTTTCCACTTTCACTTTCGGCCGACTTTTAGTGCTTCTTCCTCACTTTTTCCCCCGTGTCCAGGTCCCTGTTCGGGCGCCAGGTTGTCCCGACCTGCAGGACAGTCGAACGGGCCCTGGAAGGGGGAGTGGGAATGGAGGGAGACAAGAAAACACAAGAAATGGAGACAAGACAAACAGCCTGATCAAGTCTCGTTTATTGAGTGTAGGGTCATGCCTTATATAGGCTGGCAGGAGGAAGAGTTGGGCCAGGGCGGTGAGGTGATAGGGGCCGGATCTTCTCAAATTACAATCGCGCATGCCGCCGTGGGTTTGTACTTTTTCCCAGGGCGCGGGATCGCCACCTGCGCCCTGGGCTGCATATCTCCTGGCGGGAAATGTTTGCGCGCGCGCGGGAAAGGTTGGCGCGCGCGGGAAAGGTTGGCGCGCGGGAGGGAACAGTTTTTGGCGCGCGCGGGGGAGAAACTTAGGTGCGCGCGGGAAAAGCTTTGGGCGCGCGCGGGAAGGGTTTATAAATAAAGAACCCGGGAATGCGCCCTCTTGTCTCCGCTTTGCGGAGATCAAGCAACAGAGGTCGGCTAATCCGGGCCTCATGGCTCCGGACACCTGCCTCCCTCGCCTGTCTGCACCTAGTGGCCTGTTCTGTCTGTCCCTCCAGAGTGCCCATTGCCGCTCAGGCTCCCTCCAGGCTTGAGTTCATGGCCCTGCCCCTAGTGGCCAGAACCGGCTTCACAGGATGAGAGCCGCTAAGCTCCAGGGGCTTTTCAGGAAAAGTGTCCCTTGGAAAGGATGTGGCTTTTCACTGCTCCCAGTACCCTAGTAATGGCTTGGCCTTTTCCCTCCGTTCAGCTCCACAGACACACAGTCAGGAGAGGACACATTCCCCGTCATCCAGAAATGGGTTTGCTTGTCAGCCAAGGGACAGCAGGACTGTCAGGCCACATGGCACCCCCATTCTCGGCGGGGGGGGTGAGGGATGGCAGGGCTGGTTGTCCACAGGCCAGGCCATGACAGGGAGCCCATTGGATGTGGCGCACTTTGGAGGGGGGATGTCGGGGGACAGATATGGGTCTCAGTAAGAGATCTGCTCTTTTACAATTCTGCACCAATTTGCCATACTTGGAGATGACACATAGCAGCTTATTTTTTACTTTTTCAAGAAAGGATGTCATGGAAAGAGATCAAGCTGCCTTTCTATGAATATAACTCAATTGCCTTCCAGTCATAGGCTGCATGCTTCAAAACATTTATCAGAAATAAGAAATGGGTTGAGCAGCACCATCCGTAGCCTTACACTGAGCATTCCCACCATGACCTCTACCATGTATGAAGTGCCTTGGTTAATTATTGAAACCCTTGAAAACGAGATGAAAAGTCCTATTCCCATGCAGATCAGTTGGGTTATGCAGAGAGACAGTCACCAGGGACACAGCCCTAACCACAATGTGCCCTCTGGAAAACACGTGTCTCTGTTCACATGGAAATGACACAAGTCTAGTTCTTGTCCAAAAGTCATGCAGCAAAAACAAAAATGTCTGCAAAACTGGGAAGAACTTTTTTTACCATGACTTTAATTTTGAGGGTGCTCTTTAGCAGAGGCTGTTGATGAAGGAAGAATTCTCTCAACCAGAACCCACTGAGCAGGAATGAATCTATAACTCCCTTTTTAAGGCCAGAAAGGACCTTAAGGTCCTTCTATTTCCAGAGCAGGGAACTGAAGCCCAGAGATTACAAAGCTTGGCCTCTTTAACGGCTCCATCCAGCCCTCCATGAAAAGGAAATGGGCCACCGTGGCTTCAGTATTCTAAACTTTTGGAAAGTGGTAAAAATGAAGGACATTGAACAAAAATACTAGGGTTTTTTTCCATCTTGTTCAGTGAGTGTCAACACACTACATGTTTTTCATAATGGTTAATTTTTATGATAAAATTATATTATCATTGTATAAAATTTGGGAAATTCAAAAACCTATGGAGAAGAACATTTAAATTATCCATAACCCCACAATTTATTCATTTGCTTATTCAAGTAACAAATAAAAGTGCATGCCTTACCAAGAGCAGGGTGTGTTCCAATACTGACTATCCAGAAATGATAGCCTTGAATTGATTCCCTTCCAACCCTTTTCTCAATGCACTACTACTAATAATTTAAAAATCAGGTTATTTAGTTGTGGAATCTCCTTTTCACTTAATATATCACAAACCTTTTCCCAGGTTATCAAATAATATTCTAAGCTATGATTTTAACAGCTGCATCACATCATATCAGTTTACATTATGAAACCACTCTACTTGAGACATAAGAGATGATCAATTTTTCGGCCAGGCGCGGTGGCTCAAGCCTGTAATCCCAGCACTTTGGGAGGCCGAGACGGGCGGATCACAAGGTCAGGAGATCAAGACCATCCTGGCTAACACGGTGAAACCCCGTCTCTACTAAAAAATACAAAAAACTAGCCGGGCGAGGTGGCGGGCACCTGTAGTCCCAGTTAATGTAGTCCCAGCTACTTGGGAGGCTGAGGCAGGAGAATGGCATAAACCCGGGAGGTGGAGCTTGCAGTGAGCTGAGAACCGGCCACTGCACTCCAGCCTGGGTGACAGAGCGAGACTCCGTCTCAAAAAAAAAAAAAAAAAAAAAAAAAATCATTGTCACTGAGTCAAAATGGTTTTTCTTTTAATTTGCATTTTTTACTTGACAATGTAAATCAAATTTTTAAAATTCTGTTTCTTCATAAATTACCTATGCATGCTTTTTGCCATTTTCCTATGGAATTGTTAATATTTCTTTCTTTTCTTTTTTTTTTTTTTTTTTTTGAGATGGAGTCTTGCTGTGTTGCCCAGGCTGGAATGCAATGGCATGATCTTGGCTCACCGCAACCTCTGCCTCCCGGGTTCAAGCAATTCTCCTGTCTCAGCCTCCCAAGTAGCTGGGATTACAGGCATGTGCCACCATACCTGGCTAATTTTGTATTTTTAGTAGACACAGGGTTTCCCCATGTTGATCAGGCTGGTCTCAAACTCCTGATCTCAGGCGATCCACCAGCCTTGGCCTCCCAAAGTGCTGGGATTATAGGCGCAAGACACCACACGTGGCTGGAACTGTTAATATTTCTTCTTAGCATTCTAGTCTTGATATTTCTTAGTGAAGGATTTTTCTGACTGCATTGTGAGATCTAGCCTCCTGGGGGCAGGAGAGGAGGAGGAGAGAAAACAGCGGGAGTCAGAGGCAGGCTTGTTCTCTTAGTCCTTCCACAATCACCAAGGTGTGACCTGGGCCAACTCTTTTGGTATCTCTGGGCTTCAGTTCCCTTCTCTGTAAATAGAAGGGTCTTAATTAAGGTCACTTCCAGTCCTATAAAAGGGAGTTTCAAAGCTTCTTTCACTGTCATAATTGTGATCAGCTTTGAAGGAGGTAGTGCTAGTGGGTAAACATCAAATTGTAAGCTTGCTTCCCCAGTTCTAACCTACTAGTACCACCTACACTGAAAAAATCACTTTGACACTCTTAGTTTCTTGATCTGTAAATGGAAAACTTGTTTTACAGATTTGTTGTAAAAGTTATGTGAAATAATAAAAATCAAAGTGTATAGATTATAACATACCATAGACAGGCTGGGCATGGTGGCTCACACCTGTAATCCCAGCATTTTGGGGGGCTGAGGCAGGCAGATGACTTGAGGTCAGGAGTTCGAGACCAGCCTGGCCAATATGACGAAACCCCGCCTCTACTAAAAATACAAAAATTAGCTGGGCGTGGTGGCTCATGCCTGTAATCCCAGCTACTCCAGAGGCTGAGGTGGGAGAATCACTTGAACCCTGGAGACAGAGGTTGCATTGAGCCAAGATCACACCACTGCACCCCATCCTGGGCAACAGAGCCAAACTCCATCTCAAAACGAAAGAAAACAACAACAAATATATATATATTATATATACATAATACATATACATAATATATAAATATATACTCTGTATATATTATATACACCACACAATACACACACACTGTGAAGTTGCATTTTTAAAGAATTTAATTTTCATAATCTTAGTGCACAAAAAAGTAAAGAAAAATTTTTTTAACTTGTTGCATGTAACCTCCCTTTCAAACTAGACTCTAGCCTCCAGTGCTCCAAAGAGAATGAGACAACAGAGAGAATGTAAATAGAAACAAAAGAAGCTAAATCTTAGTGTTTGAGCTTCTAAGCATGGAGCCTCAAGTGATATGCAATTTTCTGAAGCACTTCTGTACATGATTTTCTCCTTGTGTGTGCTGACTTGACAGCTTAATTCACACACATAATATGCACACACATAGCTCACACACAAACCTACCTTATATATATACCTTACATAAGTGCTTCACACCCACTATATATCTAATCCCTTTTATAGGCACTTGGCAATAAAAGCAGAAAATGTGATTCAAAAAATAGAAACCACTCTCATTTTAACTCTTTCCTTTAATTTTTGTCATTTAAAACTTATAAATTTGACAGGCTATATTTTTAAAACAGATTTTTAAAACCTTTAATACTAGTCTCATATATGGTCTATTTCTATTGGTTTATAGTTTGTCAGCAAATTGCGTTTTCTACCCACAGATAAGTGTAGCACTGTTCTGACCACCAAGACATAGGTAAGGAACAGACACAACTTAGGATCAAGAGGAGACAAGACATGTAAACGTGTCATTAGCTAGTGTGTCCATAAATCCAGTTCTGTCATTAAACAGTAAATATGAGAGCAGGGAGATTTTTCTGGTGGGTGAGTGATGATTGCTCTTTTCCCCACTCTATCCTGGCATTTTTCTCCCTTCCTTGGTACTGGATTATAGAATGCAGGGGCAGGCCGGAAACAGTGGCTCATGCCTGTAATCCCAGCACTTCAGGAGGCCGAGGCTGGTGGATCACGAGGTCGTGAGTTTGAGACCAGCCTGGCCAACATCACGAAACCCTGTCTCTACTAAAAATACAAACATTAGCCAGACCTATATATCAGGCGCCTATAATCCCAGCTACTCAGGAGGCTGAGGCAGGAGAATCTCTTGAACCCAGGAGGCGGAGGCTGCAGTGAACCGAGATCGCGCCATTGCACTCTAGCCTAGGTGACACAGCAAGACTCCATCTCAAAAAAAAAAAAAAAAAAGAATGCAGGGATAGTTGTTCAGCTTATACATCATGGGCGTAAACAATGGCCATTAATTTAAATGCTAGTTTAAAGTTAGCCAGAAATAGCTCTTCACAAAAGAGACCAAGTTTTTTACTCTGCAAAAAGAGAATGGTAGCTGAGAAAATATTTCTGAACTAAATTCACCTTACACAAAGAATATATCCAGAGTTCTAGATATATGGATATGCTAGAAGAAGAAATACAGATGCAGCCAAACACCTCTCCTCAATCAAAGAGGCAGAGGGTAGAATATGATCTCTGTTCTATGGCTGTTTTCACTTTCTGTTCATTCTTACTCACTTGTGATGTGTTATTGTGGTTGTGGTTTCCCAGCAAATGCTCTTATGTCTGTTACATAACCTTGCTAAGCACTTTACATATATGAACTGATATGACTCACATAATAACCTTATGGGATAAGAACTGTTAGTATCATTCCCCTTTTACAGATATAGAAATCAAGGCCCGGAGAGATTCCATAACTCTCCCTGGCAAGTGGGATTCAGCTCCAGGAAGTCTGGCTTCTTGGCCTACATTCTTGACTATAAAAGTTGCACTGTCTCCTTAGCTGAAGGGTGAACTTAGGCATTTGAACAGCCAAGGGGATGTGGATAGAGTGAGAAAAGAAAGGAAAAGCTTTGAAAGTTATCCTGTGTTTGAGAACACGAAAAGAGAAGAGAAAGAGAAGGAGAGAGCCTGGGATAGCTGTGAGAAGGCAATATAAGAAGTGGAAGAACAGGAAGTGGAAGACAAAAAGCAAAGAGAAATTAACCTTGGCCCTGCTAGGCTCCTTGGTGACCAAATCTAATGGCTTGGGCTGGAGGGGCTAGAAGCAGGTGTCTCTTCTTTCAAGCAGCACATTTAACTTCACCAGTTTTCCCCAGGCTCTCTGCAGCAACCCCCATGAGGGCCTCTTTTCACAGCAATTATGAAAGTGATGGTGGGAGGAAGTACTGCTCACTTACTGAAATTAAAAAGCCACCCAAGTAAAAGCATTAACCCAGTAGTAAGATTAAATTCCTGGCTCCGAAGGGAAGTTGTCAGGAGGTGTCCTTTCCCATGTGTGAAATGGAAACACTTTCCTCTCTTGGGCAAGATAACCAACAGCTGTGAGAGGTGGAAATCAGTGCAGTGTTTGGTGAAAACTTGGGTTTCTCTGATGGGTTCTGTGAAATGCTAACGTCTAACAGGGCTTGTTCAGTCTATCCGGTAACATTTTTTTCCCGTGACCTTGGATCTTAACGTTGGCTCCGCTCTTAAATTACTGTGGAATGGGAATGAGAGAGTAAGCTCTTGACAGCTACAGGGAAATGCCCTTCTAAAGAACTTGGTATCAAGAGGGAAAATGAGGTGGTCCTCCAAGAGCTAAACAACAAAATCAATACATATTGTATGGAGCAGAGATGTGCAAAGTCATCATGTTGAACATAGTAATCCGATTGAGGATAATAACACGGCTAAAGGAGTAATAGTCAATTTAAGGTAGGGTTTGATTCCATGAAAGAAGAAAAAGGAGAGAGAAGTAAATGCATGTATTCCATATATAAATTGAGAGTCTGCTAAGCACTGTGCTAAGGGCATGAACAAATTCTACTCCTGCCTTTATGGGGTTCCAGAACAGGCTGACAGGGTCCATCTAAGAACAGCTCAGAAGAAAAAAAATGCATCTTCGTCAAAGATATCCAGTATTGCCGGGCGCGGTGGCTCAAGCCTGTAATCCCAGCACTTTGGGAGGCCGAGACAGGTGGATCACGAGGTCAGGAGATCAAGACCATCCTGGCTAACACGGTGAAACCCCGTCTCTACTAAAAATACAAAAAAAAATTAGCTGGGCGAGGTGGCGGGCGCCTGTAGTCCCAGCTACTTGGGAGGCTGAGGCAGGAGAATGGCGTAAACCCGGGAGGCGGAGCTTGCAGTGAGCTGAGATCTGGCCACTGCACTCCAGCCTGGGCGGCAGAGGGAGACTCCGTGTCAAAAAAAAAAAAAAAAAAAAAAAAAAAAAAAAAAAAGATATCCAGTATCCTGGCCAAGAGCAGTGACTGCCCTTTTTGTAGACACTGTTATTCTTTTTCCCATATTCCCATCTCAGGCTCGTAGATGAGGGAACATCCCCCCATCTGACTTGCAGACCATTTTAGGGAACACTTGGATGGACATATACTCTCTCTCTTTCCCTCCTTTCATTCTTCTCTCCCAGGGTAAGAGTAGTTAATCTGACTCAAGACAGCATACCACCCATGTGGCCTCACATATCAGAAGGGGGCAGTTATGGAGTTGGGGCACTGCTTGTGCATAGTACACTTTTTTGCCTTCTTTGATTGGCCTGCCCAGTCTCAGGGTCCTTGCACTCCAGCTCCTCAGCAGGCTTCCTTTTGCTTTCCTTCTGCTCCAGCTTCTCACAGTGCATCCAGGCAGGCAAGTCACATTAGCCCTGCCCTCTCTTCAGTCTGTGTGAGGTATCAAAGGCCAGCACTTTGGCTCAACCCCAAGTTGAAGTCTCTAGCTCTGAGCACTGGAGCTTGGGGGACACAGCCTACCACTCTCATCTCTGGAAAGTCCCCTGGGTCTGGTCTCCTTCTCATCAATAAACTACCTAGGTAAAAGGTAAAGATTGGTAAGCCTCACTTCAAGCCATTCTTACTGGATAACATTAAACTTTTATAGTCACCTCCCATCCCCTTTTCTACATCAACATTCACCAGGCAAACTTCTAACTGGGCTATGAGTTCGCGTGGGCTGGTCAGGCTGGCTCCAGTAGTCCAGGCTGTCACAGTTATTGTCATCATAGGTTAATCAGGAGGCATTCTGGTTGTCCACACCTCCACTGGATGACATGACCCGTATCCGAGATACCAACTCTCAGCTTGTTGACAAATGTGTGTGTCTGAACCTGCAGAGCTAAAGAGGGTTAAAGTCACCAACTTCATGGAATACCATGAGCCTTGTTCTTGGACAACCCACTTATCTTTCCCTTTAACTCCCCAAAACCAATACCTGCTGTCCTTTGATGTGTAAAACTTCCACAAGAACAACCTTGTAAGATTTTTGAGAAGATGAAAGATAATGCAGGAGAGCCCGTAATAGGGTGCCTGACAGTCAGTAGACAATAACCATGGAAATTACTGCTGCTGCTATTTATTAATATTTTAGAGATAAGTATATATATTTATATGAGATAGGTATATCTATACATATATTTATCTATCTTAAAAGGAGTAATTATTTTATATTTATTGATTATAATTATATAAAATTATATGTTATTAGTATTATTAATATATTAATAATATAATTGTGTTTACTTATATTATTATATTATTATTATAATTATTATATTATTATTTATATATATTATTTAATTCTAGATAATATATTATTATTTATAATTAAATATATAAAATTATCATTGCTCCTTTTAAGATAGATAAGATAAATATATACATTTACACACATATGTATTTACACACATATATATAAACAATACATATATGTGTGTGTCTTAAATTATTCTTAAAAGGAGTAATAAATAATTACTGTCCATAAGAAGTAGGAGAAATTATTTCCCAATGTATCTAAAGACAGTGAGGTAGCAGTTAGGCCACAATAGTTCTAAGGGCCTGCCATTTCCTACTCTCTTTTTTTTTTTTTTTGAGATGGAGTCTCGCTCTGTTGCCCAGGTTGGAGTGCAGTGGCCAGATCTCAGCTCACTGCAAGCTCCACCTCCCGGGTTTATGCCATTCTTCTGCCTCAGCCTCCCAAGTAGCTGGGACTACAGGTGCCCGCCACCTCGCCCGGCTAGGTTTTTTTTTTTTGTATTTTTAGTAGAGATGGGGTTTCACCGTGTTAGCCAGGATGGTCTCGATCTCCTGACCTCGTGATCCACCTGTCTCGGCCTCCCAAAGTGCTGGGATTACAGGCTTGAGCCACCGCGCCCAGCCTTCTACTCTCTTATAACTTGCAATTACTTGGTCTGAATGGCTCTGTCTAGCCCAACTCCCTAGCTGACTGTTCATCTTCCAAATTATACCCAGGTGTCATCTGCTTTCAAGTGGCATGCATTCATGATTTGACTCAGTATCTAATTCTAGCCCTGTGAAGCACAGGCCCTGATTGTAAATCCTGCACGTGCAGGCATTCGTGGTGCCTGTGGATGCACAAGATCAGGACATTCCCAGCTATCTTTTCGTGAACTCCTCAGAGGCATTCATTAATGCTCTCAACAGCAGGGCCGTTAAGCCTTTCTGATAACCACATCAAGAAGTGTACACCCAGTAGACACACATGCACGCACACACACACACACACGTAACACCTATAGGACTGAAACAAAAGCCTTACTCTTAAAATGTAGATTAATTCAAAAGTCTATTTTTTCAATACTAGCTAAGATTCACTAAATTGATTTCAAAGCCTACTAAGGGCTCAAGCCTGGCTATTTTAAAAGACACTGTAATAAATACTCTACACGGAGATCACCAGACCTTGTGTTACGGTCTCAGCCTAGTTTTTCACCACATTTCTTCTTGTGAGTCCTGAGAGTGCTGTATATCTATTGTGAGACTTTGCTGTTATTTTGTTGTTGTTTTTGATGTTGCGGCTAACAGATGATGATGAGACATGGTTTAACAATAGCTTTACATTAGGAAAAGTATTTTTATTACCCACAACAAAGAGTTCTGAGAACCTTGGTGTCTTGAGCCTGTGCACAATATGGAGGGAGGATGATGATGATGGTGATGATGATTGTGCTTTTAGTGTATTAAAGAATCAATGTAAAAATACAAATACTGCCCACACACCTGGCACCAAGGATGGACCCATGGGAGAGGAGTGAAGGCCCTCCTGCCCACCCAACACTCACTCTCCACAGGTCCACTGACCTATCATGTGAACTGAATGGAGGGCGACCTCAGGCTTTGGGAGGCAGACCTGATGACACTGTTTTCCAGTGCTGCAACCTTAGGCACATCATCTGATATCCCTGAGCTTTGGTCCTCTCATCTCTGAAATGGGCATGATACCAAATCCACGGACCCTTTGAAAGGCTTGAGTGAGGCTGCATCGTATGCACAAAGGGAAGTCCGCCAGTCCTACATGGCTGGAGCAGGAGGAAGAGAGAGCCAAGGGGAAGGTACCACACATTTTACAACAGCCAGCTCTGTGAGAACTCTATCATGAGAACAGCAAGGGGGAAGCCTGCCTCCATGATTCAGTCACCTTCCACCCGGCCCCTCCTCCAACACCAGCTCAATCTTCGCTCACTGCAACAATCTCCGCCTCCTGGGTTCAAGCGATTCTCCTGACTCAGCCTCCCCAGTAGTTGGGATGTAATGCCCAGACCGTTATCCCCGAAGAAGACCACCAGAGTCCAGAGTCAAAGCCAAGCGGCAAGGATCTTTACTGCAAGTTCGAACGGTCCCTCCTCCAACGTACAAGAGGGCCCCGAACAATACGTGTGCTCGCTTTTTATAGCCCGATGTAAACAGGATATGCTAAGTTACAGAGGAACAAGGG